>NC_142517.1:138287500-138487500 GCF_057876585.1 Rhinolophus sinicus
CTGTCAGTAGACATGACACTCCCAGGTCAAATTACTCAGGCCACAGTAAGCAGCATGAGCCTTACTTATGTCAATTCTCCTTGGCCACCAAGGCCCATCAGGACAATGGGAGTGGCCCAGATGGATGATGCACAGGCAGTCGGTTTGCATCTCAGCTGAGGAACCGTGAGCTAAGGAAATCCAAATCTTTTATAGTGAGCTGCAAGGCAATTTTCCCAAACTTTACTCCATAGGGAGACATCATCTTTATTATACTGGAAAATCAATAAACCAGCTATCTGATCAGAAAGGAGATACCATCACTATATTGCAATGCTGTTTTGCTATACAAACTTCCTCGAAAAGATAGCCCAGAACAAAAAGAGATTTAATGCCTCTGCTTACAGACATACAAAAATGCGAAAGACTCATGGAAAACTGTCTCCTAACACTCTTTTGAACAATTATGTAGAATGTGATTACTGAAATCCTTGACAAAATATAGTACTATCAAATTATTTTCTAGAAAAACTGAACTGCTTTATACTCACATAATATGAGTGTCTCTGCCTCCCTTTCAAAGGTGTCCACAATTTCCATCTTCCTTAATTTCTCCTATCCTACTGACCCCACAAAATGCATAACATTAATTAGAGACAGAACAACATAGTGATTAAGGAGAAAGACTCTGGGGCTCGAATGCCTGAGTTTAAATGGCAGTATGATAATTAACTAACTGTGAGACCTGGAATGAGTCACTGAACAAATATGTATCTCAGTTTCTTCAACTTGAAAGTGAAGATAATAATCACCTTATTAATTACTAATATAATTATGAAATGTGTTTCATGGAAAGCACTTAGAAGAGTGTCTGGAAAACAGTAAATGCTATGTAACTGTAGGTTATTACGGTATCTGCCTGCTCTTCCACGTCCATCCCAGTCCTACCCATCCTTCAAAGTTGAGTCAGATACAAATGTCTCCATGAAAACAAGTGACTTCTGCTCTGAAGTCTCAGTTGTACTCCCTATCTCTGAAGTTTTTCATTACATGTTATGTTCAAAGGCCTGGGTTGACCAGATGTCTTTTGTTTCTAATGCTTTAGGATTTTCACCATAATGACAGTATTAAAAGGCTTCTAACACATGCTAAAATTTCTAACCTTCTTGGTCCTACTGGTATAAAAATAATGTTGCCCAAACTCTGAGTGCTGCAAATGAAAATCTTTACATGTCAATTATGCAAAGAACTGAAGTGATTTTTTTAAAGGGGTAAATCAATAACTTTCTTTGGATTGATAGGCAGTCAATTAAAACAGTGCTATACATTTCAATATTTGGGTGAAATATTTTTTAACTGAATGTTTCCTGTATTACACATCAAGATAGTAAAAATCATAGCCACTCAAACCACTAGAGCAATATTGGAATTCACGATGATAAAGGTGGCACCAAATTGATGCAGGATTAAAATTAATAAAGTAGGAGACCAAATAATTTGTGGAACAGAGCCATTAGACTAGAACAAAAACCAGGTAACAAATACAGAAAACTTGTAATTTCCTAATATAAAAACATGTACTTCAAGAAGTATCTTCTGGGAGGGGGGGGTGGGGATAAGGGGGAAGGTGAGGGGTTTAGAAAGCAGTCAGTAATCACAAGATTGCCACGGGGTTATGAAAGTTAATTTGGGGAATGTAATCAATAATGTTGTAAAGATTTTGTAGGGTATCCGATGGACACTTGTCTCATTAGGGAGACAACCTCAGGGAAGATGTAGATGCCTGATCACTGCACTGTACACCTGTAGCTGAAGCTGAACAATAATGAATGTCAACTACAAGTTTATATTTATATATGTATGTATGTATACATATACATATATATGTGTATATGTATATGTTTATATATATGTATATATTTACAAGAAATGGAGTACAGCATTAGGAATAGAGACAGTAGAAATGTATTCGCTTTGTGCGATGTCAGAGAGATAGTGGATGGGGGGAGGGAGGTTGACATAGTGTGAGGCATATAAATGATAAACATCTATTACTTTGTTTTGTGCACCTAAAACTAATAAATAAATAAAAAGAAGTTAAAAAAAATGAAGTATCTTCATTGTAGTAGGTATTTTGAAAACCAGAACTATAGCTGTTTGACACAAAATTAAAAATGACATTATGATTCTAAACCATATACCTTACAGTTTTATATCACCAGTTTTCAAAGCATTTTCATATACATAATATAAAATTAAAGATGATAAAAACCTTATGAAATGGAAAGCACAAGTATTTTTTTTCCACTCACACATAAAGAGACTAGAGTTGAGACCCGCAAAACAAAACAAAAATATTTTTGATATTAAAATGAAGTTATATTTAGAATGTTGAAAATCATGCTAAATATTATTTTAAATAATTTAAATTACTTAAAGTCAATTTAAACTATTTTATTTAAATAATTTAAATTTTAAAGTTTAAATATTTTAACATGTTATTCCCAATTAAATATAAAACCCTCAAGTTATTCTATAGATAAAGGAATTCTTAGGAACTCATCTTAGGAAGCCCATTGCTCCTTCAAATAATTATTTTATAAAACAGTAGTAGATGATTTACTCAAAAACAGTAAGACATATATTTTGACTTGATTGCCACCACCTATCCATAAAGTAGAGATGCACAAATATGTACACTTATCAGCCCAGAGTTTGGGAAAACAATAGGTAGATATATACTCCTCACCTAAGATTATGACCCAGGAGGAATCAAATGTTTAATGTAGGTAGTGTTGGGAGGAAGGTACCTAATGCCCCAAATGACACCAAATGAAATTTCTTGTTTGCTTCCTGTTCTCTTCTCAACTCTTTCTTTTCTCTCTAAAGTAAAAAACAAACAAAAAAACCCTTTATTTCACTTTTGGAGTTTTCTGTTTGTTTATTTGGGTTGTTGTTGTTTTTATTTCTTAAAAATATATTAGTTTCAAGTATACAATATATTGATTCTATATATTACAAAATAACCACCAAAATAAGTCTAGTTAACATCCATCACCATATAAATTTGTCTTTTCCTTCTTATGATGAGGTCTTTTAAGATGTACTCACTTGACAACTTTGAAATATACAATACAGTATGCTTAGCTATCGTCATGACATTGTATATTACATACCCAAGATGTATGTGTTTTATTTTGACCACCTTTGTTGCCTTTGTTTTTTGAGTGATATTTTCACTGGGTATAGAATTCTAGGTTGATAGTTGTTGCTCTTCTTCCAGTGCTTGAAAGATGTTCCATTCTCTCCCCCTTGCAATGCTTCCAATGAGAAATCTGCTGCCTGTTTAACTTTGTTCTTCTGAAGTAACTTGTAACTGAAGTAACTTGTTGTTCATTTTAATCCATCAGCATGAAAAATATTCTCCTAATCAGTAGTGTGGAGAAGTGGCCCCCAATATCCCACCTCCTTGCATTCATGCCCTGTGTAATCTCTCCCTTTGAATGTAGGCAGGACCAGCTACTGGCTTCTAAACAATAGAATGCAACATAGGCAACAGGATGTATGTGCTTATGTTACATAAAATTGTATCATCTTGCCTGGCAAGGATATAAGTAGCCATGCTGGATGGTAAGGGTAGTCTTTGGGTTTAGCAAAGAAGAAACTGAATACTACCAACAATCATGTGAGCTTGGAAGCAGACCTTTCCCCAACTGAGCCTCAGTTGAGACCATAGTTCTGACCAAATCATGAGTGTGGCTGGTGGGAAAAGGCATTATTTCTGGCTTTTTGTGGGCAATGGGAACGATTACTTTTACTCGTCTCAGATGGTTCTTTCTCTGGCCTTAGAGTTCCCTAACAAGCATGTATTGACATGTATTCTGTTGAATGCTTAAGTGGGACCCTCAGTAGATCTCAGGAGTTCTCTCTTTGAGCAGCTCTCCCTATTTCAGTATTCTGTTTTTTATCTATTCAGACACTTATCTCTATCTCCTCAACTCCAGGGGTCTGCTAGTCTCTCCCCGGATTCCCCCTTCTTGCCTAGAAACTTTTCCAAGGCAAAAATGCTATGGCAATCAGAGGGCCCACCTCATTTTGTTGTCTCTTCTCAAGAATCACTATTCTTTGTTGCTTGATGTCCATTGCCTTGAAAGCCACTGTTTCATATTTTGTCTGTTTTTTGTTTGTTTGATTCAAATGGAAACATAAATCCGAGTCCTGTTATTTCACATTGGTTGGAACCAGAAGTCTTTCAACAAATATACTTAACCACAAAACTAAACCCAAAACCAATGTGGGAAATAGAGTGGCAAAATAGAATAAAGTATTTGCTCTGACCATGTAGATATAATACAACTGTCGGGAAAAAAGTAAAAGAAATTTGGAAAGTAGAGTCCATTCACATTGCCTTAACTGTAATACCTGGTAATCTTCAGATAATATTGAAAGCTTACAAATCAAATAATAGAGGTATATGCATATTTAAAGAGTATATTGGTACAAAATAAGAAAAATATTATTGTTGATTTAAATTAGATGTCAGAGAAAGAGCAATGGGCAGGAAGTGGGAACACATTCATTTTTATTATTGTTCATTAGAAAGAACTAGTAGACACAATCTCAAGAATTAGAGAACTTGGGATATCATACAAAGTTATAATTATGAAGGTAACCAATAGGAAAAAAATTAAACCTCTCTAAATATCAAAAGAAACACACACATACACATTTTATAGAAACAAATTTTTAACTACCTCAATAGAGAATCTCAAAAACAAACAAAAAAAATATTTTTAATTTCTATAACAGAAACAGAATGTTGTCCCTCAAAAAAAAAGAAATTTACCACTATCACTTACCACACCAAAATACGGCACTAAGCTCACATGGTTTCACTAGGGAATTCTAGCAAAACTTTAAAGAGCAGAAAAATCCATTTCTATTTAAATTAGTATTAATAGGAGGTGGGGGAACTTCCAAATTATTTTATTTTTATGAAATGAATGTAACAAAACTGATGCACACAAGGTGAATCTCACTTATAAATAGATGTCATATCCAAAATAAAATATTTGCAAACAGAATCCAGCAGGAAATGAAAACAGAGTAAAAATTCAAGAACAAGTAATTGTTTTTCTAAAAATATAAGCATGGATCAATATTAGTAAATGAAGATTCATCATTTTAATAGCTCTAAAGAGAAAAATCACATGTAAGGCATATAACCGAACATAACAACTATACTTCCCTTCCTTTCTCCCTTCCTCCCTTCCTTCCTTTCTTTCAGATAATGAACCTGAGACTTGAAGACTTGAAATATTTTGTTCAAAGCTCAATCAGCTAATAAATGGTAGAGTCTGGTTTCAAACCTAAGCTCTGGATTTGAAAGTAGGAGAATCTGCTTAATCTAATTCTGAAAATGAGGAAGTTTGACTCAAAAAGCATCGTCTGAGCTCTATGTCAAGTGAATAAGACAGTAGGAAACTCTTCATTATGGTCTAAGGATATAGAATAGTTGGGAGAAGGATTGTGTTAGATGCCATGAGAGCCAACCAAGTGCCAACTGCTGTCAATAACTGACTAGTTTGTTAATACCTCAAGAGGGGTAGGATAGAGCTAGTAGATTGAAAGTAGTCCCTTTTCCAGAAGTCACCAGACATAGTGAAATGAGGGGAAAGAGACGGTGCCCACTGCAGTTCAAAAAGGTTCTGTGAGCTGCTCAAAACGTCAATAATCTTATACTACTGAAAAATCTAATCTCAAAAAAAACATTTGCATTGACTTGCAGATTATTTCTAAATTATGTTTCTTGCAAATGTGTTCAAGCTTATACATATATTGGTTGTTATCTGCTGTAGGAAAGGTAAAATATCTCCTTTCTTCAGAATACTGAAAAAGGATAGCAATATAGCCCATCATAGTGGTTTTTTTTTAATTCATAATTTTTTAAATTCAGAATTTTAAAAAACTTCATAAAAATTGTTATTCTTAAAATAGGAATACATGAATTTTACTATAAAATATGTTCAGTCAACTCAAAAGCCAGTATCATACTTATGAAAAACCATTTAACTCAGCAACAAGAAAAATACTATTACCACTATTATTTAGCACTGTACTATAGGAACTAGCCAGCAGAATCAGAAAGAGAAAAAAAAAATGAGAGAGGGAAAAAACAACTGTAAAAATGTAGATAAATTTGTAAGTATTTGTGGGTAATATTAGAAAGCTCAAAACCATCAACCAAAAAACTTCATATTATAAACAATCAGAGAATTTGGTAAGCGTACAGGGAACAAAATTAATGTTTTTAAGTTATTAACATATTAAAATTATGTTTTATATATGTATTATGTATTATATATAATATGCTTATATTATCTATAACAACCATTTAATGAAAAGATTGCGTCAACAGTATGCATACATACAGAGGTAAAATTTCCCAGGAATAAATAGGTAGACATCTATAAAGAAAATGTTAAAGTATTACTGAAAGAATCCCAAAGATGACTTGAATAAATGGTAAGCTGTACCACTACCTTGGATGGGAAGTCAACATTATACAAACATCAATTCTCTTTGAGTTTATCTTGATCACAATTTTTAAAGGGGTTTTTGTTTGCTTTAAACGAGACAAACTGATTCTAATTTTCATTGCTAAAGACAAAAAAAAAAATTAGACAAAAACTTGGGGGGTGCGGAGGTAGTGATGATCAATTGAAGATGGAGACTAACCCTACCAGGCATTAAAGAATATTTTAAAATATGAAAAATATAAAGTATAACACTGGTTCAGACATAGACAACGAACAGTGGGAAAAAAGACAAAGCCCAGAAATACACACAATACTTACAAGGAGTTGGCATAAGATAAAGGTAGCCTCGCAAATCAAAGATGAACAACCCAATAAATGGTGTTGAGTCAATTTGGTATAGCCATCTGGAGAAAAAAATAAACTGGGATCCAGACCAGGATGCTCCAGGACAAATTTCAAGTGATCCAAATGTTCCAATGTAAAAAACGTAACCACAGAATTACTAAATGGCTGAATGCACCCTAGGAAATCAATTTTCCATAAATCGCAGCATTTTTTAAATTTCTAGTAGCCACTTAAATTTTCTAGTAGCCTTTTAAAAAGGAAAATAAAACAGATGAAATCAACATTAATAATACATTTTATTTAGCTCAATATACCTAAAATATTTTTAGCATCTAATCAATATAAAAATTATGAAAACTTGTGCATTTTATTTGCGCTAAACATTTTTAACTCGGTGTGTATTTTATAGTTATATCTTAATTCAGACCAGTCACGTGTCAGGTACTCAATAGCCACACGAGGCTGGCTGGTGGCTACTACATCAATCTGCAGAGTCCTCAGAAGTCCCCATGGTAGGGAATACTGCTATTTTGTTTATCTCTTTACCCAATGCCTGGCATATATTTCTGTGAGTTAGAGAAGGGAAGGAGGAAGGAATAAAAATGCATCCTCTTTAAGAAACGAAGGCATTGTTATAGAGACGGGGAGAAAAAGCATTTGCTACATTAGAAGTCTCGGGTTCAAGTCTCGACTCTAAAATTTCCTAATGGGTAGCTTGGGAAAAGCACAATTTTTCTGAACCTTATCTATAAAAGGAGACTTTTCTTGCCTACCTACTGTTTAATGGTTGCTATGATGATCAAACGAGATCATGTAGACACAGTAAATTGTGAGGCACTTTATAAACATCACCTACTATTACTAAGGTAAAAAGCTCTGTCTCCACGATCATTGTTTCCAAAGGGTGCTATCTTCCTGCTTTGATTACCACCACCCATCTATCCCCCAACCATGAACATACAGGTTGAAATTCTGCAGCAGGTCGAAATTCTGTAGCACATTGGTCCATGTTTTATCCCTGGAGGACTATTATTGATTTGTAAAGTTGTGTTCACTGCCTCACTCCATATTTCAGTTGTCTACAAATAGTCCTTTCTCCTTTAACTTGACAGAGAGAGGCCTTCCAGAGGTATCTCATACCTTGTATCCTGTTGGGCTCCATTTGATTTTGCAGTATCTACCCTGTCAGATAGCTCAAGTCATCCTCTGATGTATGCTAGGAACTGGTTACAACAGAAGCCAGAAAAGGAAAGGGGCCTAAAGGAAAAGAAATCCTAAAATGTTACTCAGAGAGACTTAGAGGGAATGAAAGCCGTTTGATGATAGAGACAATCCCACTGAAGGTGGAAGAAAAAGAGTCAACAAGGAGTTTCTGGATCAGGAAGTTGGATTCAGGCTTGTCGCATTTTCAGTGATGACCTACGATCCACTAGACAAGAATTATGTACACAACTCAGGAGCACAGTTAGGCAACAGGCACTTAGTTTTCCACATTGATTGCTTGGAAAGGGGCTAAATTTTAATAGATTAGGGTCCCAGTGCTGTTTCTGCAACTTGCATATAAGTTGCTTCCTGAATTAAACTCATAAGAAGAATTTAGTATTTAAGTTTCCTGTGAAGGGGGTCTTTGATCCCCTTAAGTCCTTAAGAATAATTTTAGAGAAGAAAAGAATGATATGCAATGTTGTAGCTCTGTGTTATAAAGTGGGTTCCCTATGTTTCTTCAGAAAAATAATTTCTTTTACTGTTCTCATTCACAAGAGCTGAAGCATTCCCAGTGTCTGACTAGAGAAGCATAAAGTTAGGAATATTACTCAGTGGATTTATTCCTATGAAGATGAAAACATACAATGGAACAAAGAGAAAAAAGAAAATCTTAAGGCCACAGATAACTGACCATATCTAAGTCAGAATTCCTTAAGGGAAGCCAAAACTGCACTGGAAGCTCACAGTTTGTTTCTTTTTTTCTTTACTCTTTTTTCTCTTTCTCTCTTGAGTTAGAAGATAGGTAATTTGATTGATGATATTTTTTCCACATTGGTGACATTTTAAATGGAAACCAAGATTTTTGGGGGCTGGTTGTAATAGCTCGATGAAATCTTTAACATGTGCCAAAATGTTTCATTAATGCAAGTCAGCCAAATAATCCTCTTGCCTTGTAAAAATATTTCTTTTCAAAAATGTTTTTTGAACTGTTAAAAAATATGAGTATTCAGAGTTTAGCTACAAATATATGGGTTATACTGACTAATCTTGTACTCATATTTCCTCAAAGCAAAGATGATGTGACTTTGATGAGGTTAGATACATAGTTTTCAACTTTCTGTACACCTAATAATTGCTATATTAAAATTCAGATGGTTATCAATTATCTGGGATTCAACCAAATTATTGTGTTTCTCACACAAAACAGCCTTTAGGTTTGTTGTGTCTAGATGCCCAATGACCAGTATGGATTCTCTTTTACTCCGCATATTGGTTTTTCTAGTTGAAGTAAGGAGCCAGTTCATGTTCGATTAATGATAATAAAGATGTGTGGTATTTAAAAGTAGAAAAACTGCCTTTCAGTCAACAGAAAATTACATACTTAACATTAAAGCAGAAAAGTATAGTGATGTACAGGAGGTGAAAAATGGAGGAACCTTAACTAAATTACAGGGAAATTTCCATAACAGAGTCACTAGTAATGCTGATTTACTAACGATTTCCTGTCATGAACTATATTTATCATATACCGCCTCCCTGACATGACATTGTATTTAATGTTTTTGAGAGCCATGTTTTAATCAGATTAAACTCAAGGAAACTGATAGGTATCTGTTTGGCTCTTAACTTTAGCTTCTGTTTCTTATTTAGTCACAAGACTATTATTTCTGGAATCTTTATAAACACATTTTGTCGGGATTGCCACAAGAGTGCAGCTTATGTTGTGAGGTCAGAAAAATGTGTGCCAGTGGTTTTCATGATCTATGCACAGAGTGCATTACAGAATTGTTTAATAAATTAAAGACAACTAATGCAAAATGTGTTCCTTACCCCCATGGGATAAAGCATCTAAAAATACAACTTATTTTTAGATTCAAAAAATAGTTTCTTAGGAACTAAGTAACCAAGAAGAATGTTCAAAAAAAAGATGGCACAATATTATTCATTATTCAAATGTATTTACATAAAACTAAAATCTCCAATAATCTCAACGTTCTTAAAACTAATTTACAGAAAAAAAATAATAATTTAAAAATCTATGTAACACCTACAACATTACTTAAGATGCAACATTCCAATATTATCAGTGAACACATCAAGCTGAATACTTGAAAGCGATCTGGAGGGCAAATTTTCCCTCCTTCAAATTTAGACATTTTGATAAAAGTGCTCCTTGGTTCAAGATTTCCTATGATAGATAATCTAGTAACAGGCCAATAGTGCTAAACTGAGCATTAGATAAGGAATAAGTCATCTATCTAAGTGAGTGGTAAAAGCGGAAACTAGCAAAGAAAGTATAAAAGAGAATTAAAAAGGGCATAAAGACTGGCCTCTAACACTCCAGTGCTCATCACATGAAAAATGTTCTCAAGCTTAAATGACTGCATAATACATGGAACATATGAAACCACTTTGTAGATATTATAATACATTATTTTTTCATCCACATAAGTTACCTACCTTTTCTTAATATAATTATACAATAGCTTCCTGATTAAGTACCTGTGGCTTTGAAGCTTCTTCTTCAGAATATCTTAAAACTGCTCCAGGGCTTGCAGGATAGATACTGATTAGCTGATAGGATGTAATCAAGTAAACTTGTCCTGAGCTAAACACTACTGAGTTGCACCCACAGCTTGTTTTCAGGTACATTTTTAGGAAGTATACGTTATATGGAAAAAGAGAAAATATTCTTCAATTGTCTGTATACAAGAATAGGAAATCTTTGATACTATTATTCATTAACAGTTAACCAGATTTTTGCAGAAGTTTTTCTTGTAGGCACTTATAACACCATATCTGAGTGTAAGAAGTCTAAGAAAAATTAAAGTCAATGTTATTAATGAGATTCATTTTAATATCACTGTGGTTGTATGTAGTTTCAGTCCACATTCTTTTTCCTTAATGTTGATAAAATATTTCATGAACAATTTACAGGTTGGGTTTCAGGTGAGCTGAATAAACACACTATTTATAAGCACAAGATATACTTTTAAACCAACTTTTAAAATTTTCACTGGATCTTTCAACATTTGTTTGAAATCCTTACAAGATATTCATCTATTTGTAGCATCATATAGGTCTGTCTCCCCATCTGTCTATGTTTTTCATGAAGACTAGTATCTGCTACATGTTTTTTATTTCTTCCCCACTTTAGTAGCTATTGATTGGCCCACTACTATGCCATCTCTGTAATAGTTGTCCGACAGCTTTTATCTAACATTTTTTAACAAAATACAAGCTTTCTTTTACAGGAAAAGGGACAAGTAATCAAGGTACTTAATTTTGACTAAATTTAACTCTGGATGGTTAGAAAGTTAATGTCATCGAAATCTATTATTGTCACAATAAATAATTACATTGGCAACATGATGCACTAGTAAAAAAAAGACTGATAATATGTATGGTTATTCATCACGGCACTTAGGCCCTATCTTCCCAAAAGTAACCTTCTTATATTACATGGACAGATTTGCTAAGAAATTCGCATCTTGCATGTATGCACATCTTGAAGAATCCTTTTTTTAACAGGATATCCTGACAACATCCGCCCCTGCCCCTCACTCCCCCCCGACTTGGTAGCCTGACTCCAGCACTAGCTCATCTGGTTTGACTAAAATCATTGCATTATTTGGCAGTGGTTTCTTCATACGTGGCGCTTAGAGCTTATTGAAGCTCCAACAGTACAGGAAATGCAAATCATGCAAACCACCCTCATGATGGCGACGTACAGTGGCGTGATTGAGCGGCAGTACGCACGGCTCGTGGGCTGACCACATGAAAGGAGCCATTTAAAGACCAGATGAGCGAAAGCTGGGATAAGTTAGAGAGTATGTGTGAGCTTCAAAGCTGGCAGAATAGCATCCTTATTTAAAATAGAAGGGAGAAGGGGGTTTTATTATTATTATATTTTATTAATAACACCTGTGCAAGTTCTTTACATTCAAGGAAGTATATGGAGGTAGAGTGAGTTAACATACATAATACTGCATATAAGTGGGCTGATCTTTCTTTTTTAAATCCAGGTATGGAGTACTTTCCACCAGTATTTCACAAGATTTTCTACAAGTGTTAACAATTATTGGGAATGTTTTCTTTCAGTGAACTTAAGGAGAAAAAATAATCTAGCAATGCCCTACATTATTTGCTCATAATCCCTAAAGTGTCAGTTTAATTGCCACATGTTAATAAAATCAGTTCCTCCAACAAAAAATAAGGAGCTATAATTCTCAGGAATTCTTCAACAAAAGCCTTAGGAGCAATACAGAATTTGTTATTAAGAGAATATTTGAACAAAGCTAATACAGTAACTAGAATAGAAGAATGGCTATAGGAAGTTTTTCTTTTCTTTTTGGAACTGATTATCTTTTGGATGTTTCTAATTTACCAATGAGTAAAGAAAATGTGACTATTAAGAAAATAAATGTAGTGACTAAAAATAATTAAAATAAACATTCAATTTTGTGTAGCATTTTAAATTATTTTCCAAAGCCTTTTATGCACGTTATTTCATTTGCATACATACTTAAAAACATCAAGAATTCCACTAACGGACTGACTCCTTTAACCCATTATACCTATAACTAGATAAATAAGTGAAAGATAAAGTTAGTAGTTTACATAAAATGGGGAAAAGGCTAATACTTCTGGTCTAGGAATCAAGAAACCTAAGCATGAATAGCCACATGAAATGGAACTAATCACTCTCTAAAACTTAGCTTTCTCATACATAAGAAATGTGTTATCACCACCGTTTC
This sequence comes from Rhinolophus sinicus, assembly GCF_057876585.1. Classification (NCBI taxonomy): domain Eukaryota; kingdom Metazoa; phylum Chordata; class Mammalia; order Chiroptera; family Rhinolophidae; genus Rhinolophus; species Rhinolophus sinicus. The sequence goes on from NC_142517.1 coordinate 138,300,327, forward strand.
TGACTGCTTCATAATTTCATTTGAAAAAATGGGGATGGCATCTTATGTGAAAAAAATCATACAGTGCAATACAAACATAGTGTACTGGATTTCCAGTTAGGATGGCAGAGTAGGTAAATGCTGTGCTTCACTACTCTCGTGACCATATCAAAATTACAATTAAATTATAAAATAACCATCACTGAGACTTACTTAAGTTCAGTGAACAGAAGTCCTACAACTAAGGACATACAGAAAAAGCCATCTCCAGACTAGAAGGAGGGGGCGGAGATGTAGGATGGGCTGGTCCCACACCCTTACGTGGTGGTTAAAAATCAGGTGGAAGAGCTCAGCTGTGAGGGTCCTCCCGAGGACCAAAGGGTCCCTGCCACATGCCAGGCTCTGCAGCTGATGGTTCCAATGCCAAGAAAGAAGACCCACAACTTCTGGTTGTGAAAACAAGCATAGATTATAGCTAAGTGAGACGAGGGAGGCTGGAGTCCCAGACGTGTCTCTTAAAGACGTGCCACATACAGACTTACTCGTTGATGGACTAATTCACTCTGATCTCCAGCATTGGGGCAGCAGCTTGAAAGGTGCCAGGAACATATAGGAAAGAACTGAATTGTCTAGCTTCAAGGCAAGGGCTGGAGAGTCAGCTTTCTCCCAAAGAGAAGTGCTGGAAGAAGCCATTACTTCTTTGTTGAGCCATCCCCCCTTATAGCCTGTAGATGTACGCAGCCGCCAAACCTGAGTGTACATCGATCTGGCTAACACCGTTCACCCTGCCCTGGTGATTCCCTGAGAACCCATCTCACCCAACTTTCAGGCCCTGTCTTGGCTCATATTGCGGATTTTCCTCAAATCTGTCAAAATTTCACAAACCCATAAGAAGCAGCATCTGGCCTCAACATACCCCTAACTCTTGTTAAGCAGCACAAGCCTGGTACTAGCAGTAGCTGGCTTCAGTTTGCAGCTTAGCCTATTCCAGACACCTCCAGGGTCAGAGCAGATGTAAGACATTCCCAGATCATTTTGTGGTTCATACCAGGTGGCCCCAGGCAGGGCACAGGTGGCAGCTGAACTTTACCTGCATCCAGAGCCCCTCCCAGGAGGCCACCAGGAGTGCTGGCAGTAGAGTCCCTCCCAGGTAGCTTTGGGGCCCTTACATCCAGTGGTCATCTTGGGACCATGCCAGAGGACCACCTATACATATTTATACATGACACACCCAAAGGGCAGCCTGGGAAGGCACCAGAGCCCTGCTAAAGTATATCCTGCTCCATAGATTCACCCCCGCATAAAAGTTCCTCCACTGTAGTCACAGCCAGTCCTCACAATCAGCCTGCCTCCCACTGACCTGCAAACAGCAACCAAGGTTCAACTACAACAGGAGGCCGGCCACACACAAACCAAATAAGGGACATACCTGCAGCACCCAGCTGCATCCCAAAATAAGGAGACAAAGAAATATGTCACAAATGAAAGAACAGAACAAAGATTCAGAAAATGAACTAAACAAAATGGAGACAAGCTATCTACCAGACACAAAGAGTTCAAACCACCGCATTATAAGGATGCTCAGTGATCTCAGTGAGAACTTCAACAAAGAGATAGGTAACATAAAAATGGAGATAAAAAACATTAAAAAGAACCAGTGAGAAATGAAGAATACAATAACTGAAATAATGGCTACATTAGAGGGAATCAACCATAGATTAGATGAAACAGAGGATCGAATCAGTGATTTACAAGTTAAGGTAGCAGAAAACACCCATCAGAATAACAAAAACAAAGAATCCAAAAAAATTTAGATAGTTTAAGGGTCCTCTGGGACAAAATCAAGTGTACCAACATTCACATTAGAGGGCACCAGAAGGAAAAGAGCAAGGAATTGAAAAAATTTTTGAAGAAATAATGACAGAAAACTTCCCTAACCTGCTGAATGAAATAGATATACAAGCCCTGGAAGCGCAGAGAGTCCCAAACAAGGTGAACCCAAAGAGGCCCACACCAAGACACATCATAATTAGAATGCCAAAAGTTAAAGTTAAAATCTTAAAATCAGCAAGAGAAAAGCAATTGGTTACAAACAAGGGAACTCCTATAAGACTGTCAGCTGATTTCTCAATGGAAACTTTGCAGGCCAGAAGGGAATGGCACAAAATATTCAAAGTAATAAAAAGCAAGGACCATTAAAAACATTAATATATGAGATAGTCATGAGATTGATATCTTTATCATCTACAACCAAGATTACTCTACCCAGCAAAGCTATCATTTAGAATTGAAGGACATTTAAATAGCTTCCCAGACAAGAAAAAGCTATAGGAGTTCATCACCACTGAACCAACATTACAAGTAATGTTAAAGGGACTTCTTTACGGAGAAAAAAAGATCAAAAATATGAATAATAAAATGATAACAACTACATATCTACCAACAGTTAACTTCAATGTAAATGGATTACATGCTCTAATCAAAAGATAAGAAGGCTGAATGGATAAGGAAACAACACATGTGCTGCCTACAAGAGCCTTACTTCAGATTGAAAGATACACACTGACTGAAAATAAAGCGATGGGAAAAAGTTATTTCATGAAAATTGAAACCAAAAAAAAAATAAAATGAGTTAGCAATACTTATACCAGAAAAAAAATGAACTTCAAAACAAAGGCATAACAAGAGACAAAGAAGGACCCAGTAATCCCACTTTTGGGTATTTATCCAAAGAAACTCAAAATGCTACTTCGAGGGGACGTGTACATCCATATGTTCACTGCAGCATTATTTACCATGGCCAAGATGTGGAGCCAGCCTGGCAGTCTGGATGGATGGATAAAGAGGAACTGGTATACAAATACAATGGAATATTACTTGGCTATGGAAGGGAATGGGATCTTGCCACCTGCAGCAGCATGGATAGACCTGGCGGGTGTTGTGCTGAGTGGAGTATGTCAGACAGTGAAAAACAGATGCAATGTGATTTCGCTTATATGTAGAAAGTAAAGAACAAAATAAACAAACAAACAAAATAGAAACAAGCTCACAGATAGAAAGAACATTTTGATGGTTGCCAGACGGGGAAGGTTTGGGGGTGGGTGAAAAAGGTGAAGGCATTAAGAAGTACAAATTGGTTGTTAAAAAACAGTCATGGGGATGTAAAGCACAGGGAATATAGTCAATAATATTGTAATAATTATGTATGGTGTACTAGGTTTCCTGGGATGATCACTTCATAAGTCATATAAATGTCTAATCACTATGTTGTACACCTGAAACTAATATAATATTGTATGTCAATTGTAATTGAAAAATAAAACAATTATTCAAAAAAGAAAGAAATATTATACTATTTGCAACACTCACATTGTGCCAAGCACTATATGAGGTTCCTAACATACATGATCTCTTTTGTTTTAATTTCATCTTCACAATAACACTGCAAGGTAGTTATTATTAGTACCATTTTAAGAGACAAGAAAACTGAGGCTCAGAAAATGTAACCAATGTCCCCTAAATATAATGGCTACTAATTAATTTATTGAGGGTAAATATATTAGGGCACACATAGATCTACATTGGTATGTTTTATAATCATCCCCTGAGGAGCTACATAATTCTTGATTAGCTGTCATTTTAAAAAGAAATTCAATGCTGACACCCTACAAAGTAGAACTAAGTAATGTAGAATTTTTCTAACTTTCCATCAGATACACCAGCTAGATACTTGGTATTTTAAATTGGCCCATATTAATCCATCATATCCACTGCTTTCTTAATTTATCCTAAACATAGGCAATAGCTACCCTGTTTGACAACCAGAAAGAGTACAAATAGCCATAATTGCTTTTGAAGTCCCTAGAGCCATGGCCTTGAAATTTTAAACATTGGTTGATGTCAAGAAATTCTGACTGGATAGGAAGAGGCAGCTTGTAAGACTTCCTTTTCTGATTGTCACTGTCGTCCTTTCTAAGTATGCATAGCCACTAACAAGCAAGTCTTAATTTTTTTTTCTTTGTTTTTGGATACCTTGTGACAGTCTATGAGAGAATAGAGTTTAGGTTATATTTTAAAATAAAAAAAACAAAAACCTATGAACTTATAATTGCTTGTATTTATCAAAAGAGAAGGCTATAGACATAAGAAAGATAGTTTGTAGAAGTTATATAGTTACTCATACACCTGGCAAGCAGGCAGCATAATTTTGACAGAGCAACCAGAACGTGAAGAAAAGTCAGTCACAGAACCTACTAAACAGGAAATATTCAGATCAGTTGAGACATGAATCTCATTCATAGCTACAAAATCCATCAAGTAGCTGAAGCCATACGAAAACCCAGAAGAGGATGGATCAACAAAGCTGGAGGGAATACTGAATGACTTCTTCTGCTTTCATCTCTTAGCAGCATCAAGGAGCTTACTTGAAACACAAAACCTTGATCCATCTATAAGGACATCTGATGTATGAACATTATGCCATAATCTGAAGATCAGAAATTTGAAAGCCACCATTTACATCATGTCCTGTTTCATAGGGAAAAAGAAAACCAGGAACCGAGGAGCCACAGGTTCAAGGATTTCAGAGATTTTGACCTAGCAGGTGGAAGTCTCTCTTTGTAAAATAAACTTAAAGTTGCATTCTGGGGAGGAAGCACTCATGTGGACTGCAGCAAGAAGTAAAGGATGTAAAGAAGCGGATTCAAAAACCTAGAAATTTCCAGGTAAGACTAGACTATTAAGTGGATTTGTGTGGGTTTTGTTTTCGCTTTGTTTCAAGTGAGGAGGGTAGAGTTCATTCCTCTTCAAATCTGCAATGACAATTCTTAGTAGCAATGCCACTGTGACTTTCTAGTTGGAAAACAAACCTGAATCTGCTTCTCTGGATGTTTGAGCCGGTTTTTCTTCCATTTGCCTCCAGGAACAAGATAACAATATCATTGGTTAATTAAATCAATCCTTACCTTTGCCTTTAAATTATTTCAAATTCTTTCAGTATTTATTTTCAAGCCTATTACTGATTTTCATCAGTGTCCTCTAGGTCCTATCAAATTAGTACCTAGAGTAGATTCCCATTATAGGATTCAATACTAGACACTCAGGACCCACCTAGAAATGTCATCTCCTACCTCTGGTTTATGACAATGCACTTAATCATTCCAGACCTCTGGAAATGACAGCAGTTTGATTAGAAGAGCTCTAAAGTCTTAACTACGTTAATATCTGTCATATCATCTCAATGCCAGGTATTAATATCTAAAAATACTAATTAATAAGAGAAAAAAGTGATATCACAAAAAACTATATAATAGGAGGCAAATAATTATCATTTTATCCAAACCACCCTGCAGAAAACTACATGTTGCTTCATTGATAAACTGAAGATAACACATGAGACTCTCACATGGAGGGAACGGGCTATATGATTTCTTCATGCTTCTTCTGGTTCCAGAGTTAATGTTATGGTTTATTGAATGCACTTGATGGTACCTGGCAGTCCTTTATTTTAAAAAAATTTACTGAAAGCCTAGATAAAGTGACAAGCACGACATGACACAGTGAATTCAAGGATGATAATGTAGTGGATTGAACTTTGTCCTTCAAAAAGATTTGTTTGCCCTGGTACCTGTGAATGTGACTTTATTTGGAAATATGATCTTTGTAGTTGTAATCAATTTATGATGAGGTCATACTAGATTAGTGCGGGCTCTTTATCCAGGAACGTCTGTCCTTATAAAAAGAGGAAAGGACACAAAAAGATACACACCAGGAAGGTCATGTGACAACAGAGGCAGGGATTGGAGTGATGCGACCATAAGCCAAGGAGTACCCAAGACTGTGCGGAGCCACCAGAAGCTAGGCAGAGGCAAGCCAGGATTCTTCCCTAGAGCCTTCAGAGGAAGTATAATCTTGCTGCTGCTTCATTTTGAATGTCTAGACTCCAGAACTATGAGGGAATAAATTCTGTTGTTACAGAAGCCTTAGCAAACTAACACAGATGGTCACATTGGTACAGTAGGAGATAGCCAAAGTTATTAAAAGAGTTCCGAGAAATATGTTGTTTTAATGAAACCACAAGACTGGCAACACCGATTTTTAAAAATTTAAGCTTTCATGACATTGAAAGGTACTTTTGAACAGGACAAACCACAGGTTACTATCTTAGCCAACTCTACCATGAATTTGCTTTTTGAAAATAGACAATTTGACTTCTGATCACGTCAGTTTATTTTACTAGAAAGTGAGATTTGACATACTAATCTATCGGGCAAAAGTGCAAAGAAAACTAATCACATTATAATTAATCCCTTTGTAACTGGGTAAATGTAAAAACTATTTAGATAGATAGATAATAGATAGATTAGATAGACAGATGATAGATAGATAGATAGATAGATAGATAGATAGATAGATAGATAGATAGATAGATGATAGATAAAAAAACGGTAGATGATTTAGGAATAGGTAAAGTGAAAATAGGGACTGAGAGTTATAAACTTCATGCCACTGCAAGGAATTATTGCAGCTGTTTCTGTCCCATCTATAGACCAAGCATAACCAACTATTCAAAAAAAATTTTTACCTGGATATTTAAATCATTCAAGTAGTGAAAAAAATACGGATAAGACAGCAGTAGTCCTAAAAAAATATTTTTGTGCTCTGATTAAAAAATAATTAAAATTACTAATGCAAAACAACAATCTGTCCATTTGTATTTTCTTTAATTAGCAAGAGCATTTAACCTCTTCAATAAACTTTTATGTGGACAGAATGTTTCATACTACTATAATTATCCCTTAAAAGTAACAAAACAAAAAGAAAGGAAATACCCAGTAAATGAAACAAAGCTAATAGAATTACTGAGTTATATTTATACTTACAATCTTGAATTCGTGAAGATAAGTATAACAGATAATACTATTCTTTGTAGTAAGCCTATAAAGTGTGCTTTAGACAGGCATCCTCAACCCTAGTTGCACGTTAGAAAGACTTGGAGTTTGTTTAACTATAAATGTCGATGCTCAGCGCCCACAGGGTTTATGTAACTCACAGGGTTGTTGTAAGGTTTAAATGAGATCAAACATTTTAAAATGCTGCCCATCAGTCTGCTTCAGAGAAAATGTTCAAAGAATGGCGATTCCTATAATATACATGTATACATTTCTGAAAAGTTTTCATAGAAGATCCAAATAAAAGGGTTTACGACAAGACATAGGTGCTGTAATGTTTAAAGCAGTGGAAAGGAGAAATGACACCAAAGAAGAAAATAATGACGAGTCAGAGTGACCTAAAAGAGGTCAAGAGGACTTCTGTCCTTCAAGTTGAGGTCAAAATGAACACCAAGAAAGAAAGAGTGGTGAAAGGGAGGAAAAGCAAGGAGAATGTCATTGATGGCATTCTTAATTTACTCCAGTTCAGCGGTAAATATAGGATTCTAAAAGGCAGAAAACAGAAATATAGTACATTGACTCAAAATGCAAGGTGTTTATGCTTTCTTTGACAAAGGCAGACATTTAACAGAGAACAAGAAAGAAGGGGATGATCAAATTGATACTTCCAAGGAATAGACAATGATAAAAGTGAAATTTCTAGTGATGTGGAAGGGGTATGATAAGTAATTAAAATACAAGGGGAAGAGTTAGGAGGCTATCCTTCTATGGGATGGCTGAAGATGCTCAAAACAGCCACAAAGGTCAAGCAATATTACCTCAAAAAGCAGTGATATACCATTAGGTTGGTGCAAAAGTAATTGCGGTTTAAAGTTAAAAATTGCAAAAACCGCAATTACTTTTGCACCAACCTAGTATTTCTACAAAGTAGACCATGTACACTGGCATCACTTCCAAGTCAACAGGTAACCCCCCCGCCGGGGATTATAAATCATTATTGTTCCCCTACTGTTCTCTTCTCGCAACATAATCTGTACACTTTCCCAAAAGGTCCTGTGTTTTAACACCTTATAAGAAGTTCATGTCTAATGAACCTTTGTTTCTTACTGCATTTGTATTCCCTCAAGTTTTTCAGCCTGTAAACTAACAACTGGTAACTGTTTTGTGCATGTTGCCACTGTATCATGAAAAATGACAAGTCTCAGTATTTCCATATTATAGCTCCTATTTATCACTTTAAATTCTGCCTGATGTGCTTCAAACTCATTCCAGTTACATCTTTTGCTACTTGGAAAGAATCCAAAAGAGAAAAGTGAAAACCACTAAAATCGCCACCTTCTCTACTACACTGAATAGGTAATTATATAACAAGCAAGAAGTATTCTACTAACTTAAAGCATAATATTCATGTAAATGTTTTAAAAAGTATTGAGCAGCTACTATATGGAGGGCAATGCAATGGGAAGAACACCAAGGAAAGAAGAAAGAGGAAATAGGGAGTATATAACCTTGTAAAGCAGGTAAATCAAATGCTAAATAAAAAGTCTTAAATGCTAAAAAATTAGCTAGCATTGTTTTTCTATGTGTCTCTATAAATAAATACAACGGCAATATTGCACATAACAGAAGCAAATGTCTTACGAGTTTTATTGATATTTCTTAGTATCATCATTATTTATTCCTTCATCCAACAAATGTTTACTGAAAACTAAGAATTAGACCCTGCGGATAGTTGAGAAAAAGATAAAGCCTCTGCCCTCAAGGAACTTAGAAATAATAATAAAATATTTCCTGGGCAAATTCATGATGATCTTTGCTTATGAAAAGAAGTTCAATAAAGGCCAATATTAAATATTCTAAGATGCCACAATAACCATAAAATATACTTTGGATATTTGCTTTTAAATTTCAGTTGCTCAAAATTCCATGAGTTAATTATCTGTTACTTTACAAATTTTTCTCTTTTCCACTCATCCACTCACATACTGACCACTTTCTCACCATTAACTAATACTGCCCAAATATTAATATAATGGAGTAGGTAATACCGCTCAGAAGTGACAAAAAGTAAAATATCATTAATAGTTATTCAGAATTGTTGGTTACTAGTGAGCTGCTCTGGTGAGACACTATTGGAAGTGAAGGGCAAGAAATGGCTGAAAAGAGGATTTAGAATAATCTGGAAGGGGAAACAATAGGGATCCGGATTGTGAGTAGTTGTGAGTGTTTATCTTAACTCTTTCACCAGGAATAAGAAATAATTTAAATAGAACATCTGAGGAAAAGGAGAAAGTTAAATGAGAGGGTTAGGTGTTACTCTCTGCAACATGCTGGTCAAACATATTTCTCCAACTCTCCTGAAGCATATTTTACCTTCAGCCCCAACTAGCAAAGGTAAAAAACGAGTTCGGAGATTTTTGAAAGAAATAAGGAAAGCCTATTTCTACATGAAAAAAATGCAAAACTAATATATATAAGATCTTTTCGAAAATTGCATCCAGTAATAGAAAGCTTTCAGCATATTTACAGTAAGTTTAAAGATATATTCCAGCTAAATCATCTGCACTAATGTGGTAGCCAATGACACAGCTGACCTGAAAAGGCCATTTCTACTCCAAATATGAAACTTTTACTATGTTTACTAAAATTCCTATCAACTTCAAGAAAATATATTGGAACTTTTATTTCTATTTAACTAACATTTTTGGCAGTTATGATGGTCAGCTGTTATTCCTTTATTAAAAGTAATGTGAGAAATTTCTGTATGTTCAGACATTAACAAGATTCTTTTCCATGGGGTTTAAGCAAAGAGATGATACTACATATGTGAAATAACTACTTTGTGTTAGAAAGTTATAGTCATTTTATCATAGGTATGAAATTCTGCTTTTCATTTTTTTAAAAAAAGCAACAGGTATTGTCAAACCTTCAGACCCATGAGATAACTGTACACCTTTTTTCTCTCTTTAAGAACACTTGAGCGTTTACTAGATAAGGGTGCAATTCAACCGCCGTCCATTTTACTTTTTCATGAACGGCATTCTTTCACACACTTTCAAATCAAGTACCTAGTAAAGCACCTTACAAAATAGAAGTCAACTAATACGAATGTTAGTTGAAGAAAATGAATAAACAGTGAATTATTAATTCACTTTTCTGATTACAGAAATAAATACTCGTACAACCACTATTTTAATTTATTACCACTACCCACTATGATATTTGATTGTTGCTATTTAGCTACAATTCAAAATTGATACCAGAGCTGAAGTAAACATAAAGAGAGACCAAAAATCTGCAAATAATATCCATTTGACCATTTCTTCCCACTCTGTCACAATAAACCACCTGCACTGAAGAACAAATATAGCAGCATATTATGGCTTGGGGCCAAACACTCTTTAAACATTATGTTTTTATTAACGTATTAATGCCATGTCATCTTTTCTACTTATATTTTAAAATAGATAAACTAAAGTCCAGAGATTAAATAACTTAAAAATAAAACCTCTCAAATGAGTTAACACAGAAGAACAGTACAAATTCTAACTTCCCAATAATATCTTAAACTCCAGTTTACAAAATATTCTTGAAACATTATCTCATTTGATCCTCATAATAAACCTTGAAAACAAATGTGAAGGACATTATTTTTTCTTTCCACCATTTTACAGATGAAGAAACAGCATGGAAGTGATTTGCTCTTTTACAGGTGAGGGCCTGACCTGGGCCTTGAGCTCAGTTCCTCTGACTCCTAGTCCAGTGGTTTTTCCCAGCACCTCGAGTGACTATGTAATAGTATGTCTAACAGGTACAAGAGAAGAATGCCCAAACACTGAAGGAATTCACGTTGCGTGGGCTAATGTTTGTAAGTCAGGATTAGTCAATATCTATGTGCCTAATCTGTGGTTTGCAATTGTGAACAAATACCTCATTAGTCAGTAAAACAAAGTGAGAACAACTGACACCCCATGTCTATGTAAAACAGAAGTCATTGTTGGGTAGATGTGCTTATCAGCAAAAAAAAGTTGTGTGACAAACTGAAAGGTAAAACAGAAATGTAGATGAATGCCGATGACTTCAAACCAAATATTCTAAATTGCAAATGTGGAAATACTGATTCATATGACACCATTTCATTATACTCTATTAGAAGGAAGGGATCAGGTGACTCATACAGATAAATTTGGAGAGGAAAGGATTTCCCCGGAACCCCTACATTTTAAAATGTAAAACAAAAATACCAAACAAAACCAGGTTGCAGCATATTATTATACTTTAGAGATTTCCTACGATATTTCTAAACCCTAAGACATACCAAGCCTATCTAAAGCCTAAACCCTTAAACAATAACAAAGAATTAACATTTTTGCTGTAATATAAAATAGGTCATAATAGAATAGAAATATCCTGAATTCTCCAAATTTTGATATAATCAATATCTTCAGGGTTTATCATCAAAAATGACAATAACCAGTAGAAATCCCAGAACGTAATAGCTGAGAAATATTGATAATGCTAATTCTTTAGTTTTTGGGTCCAGAGTGGGCTGAAGGATGCAATAGCAAAAAAGAAAACCCTATTCATCAAAACTTTCTTTTTCAATAATTCCAAGAGGGTGGTACTCACCACAACTCCTCTCAGATTTAGACATCTAATTAGGAACTGCATTTTTAATACTAGTTAATACATGTAGAACATATGCACGCTGAACACATTAAAGAACAAAAGTTTTCTGGGAGCTTTTTTCCATGGAAAAAATAAAGAAAACTCAACAGTGTTCAAGTAGATCACTACCATCTGCCAGCATTTTATCTAAAATAAAACTGATTGCAAGAAGACAAATATTAAAATCATGTTTCCAAAAGCCTACATGTTTTTCAGGTAGTTTAATTCTAAAATTGACAGTGTTTCTACATCTCATGTGCATGGGTATTCAGGTGTGTCTTCGTTTTTCTACTATCAGTTCTAAATATCAAAATCATACAAAGAAAACCATTACTTTGATAAACTCTACTTACATTTTAAACAATACTCAAATTTCATAGCAAGCAAGACCTCAATTTTTAACCTCTGCTTCTCTTACTTTTCCAACATTTTCCAAAAAATACTGCAAAGAAACGTGAATGTTATTAAATATCTTCGAACACCTGGAAAAAATAAGAATACTGCTATTACAATGATTGCATAGTTCTACCAATCGCTCTTTATAAACACCCAAATTATAATTTCTTCATTTCCACCGACTGTAAGAGTCAAGGATTCCTGAACCTTTGTGGTAATGACACTGAGCTATTGCTGCATTTCTTGGCAGCAGTCCTCTCATAAAATAGTATAGAAAAAAACAAAAACAAAAGTGAGTTGATATTTTTCTGTCTTAAAAAGTTAAAAATTCCCTTTGAGAAACTGAAAACTCTCAGCAATGTTACAAAACGAAAGCTAAGAAACACTACATTTGAATAAGAAACTCTATAGTACAAATGCCACATGCACAAACACACACACACAATATGGACATCTTGTCTTTAATATAAATGGATTTCATGAATTTTTTTTCATTGTATTTAAGCTTATGATGGAGAAAAAAATAACAGTGACAAAAACTAGTTCACATTCTTAGTTACTTTCATTTTCTGAAAATCTTGGAACCCACCAAAACAGTTTGTACACAAATAAATGTCTGTATCAATATTGGATACGTAAAGAAACTACGGGCTAAAGATCCCGTACATTCTAGATCTATTACTATAGTGAAAGACAGGTTACCAAGTATGGGGGATTTCCCTAAAAATATATTAGTACATATATGACTGCTTTAGAAATGCTGATTCAAGTGAACATTGTCCGAATAATACTGAAAAAATAAAGAAAGAGAAGAGAAAAAGACAGAAAAGAAAACAAAACAAAACAAAAGAAAGGAAAAGAAAAGAAAAGAAAACAAAACAAAACCAAAGAAAAACAGAACTCTGTCAATGAGAAGAAACTTAGTTCCTAAAGCATACACTACCCTATTCACCTTTTTATCATTTGTGTCTGGCACGCGGTGTGTGTTCTTCACACACCCAGACCAGGGAGGAAGAGACTGGATTTTCTGAACTGGATACTAAGTCGAGTGGCAACCCCAAGCTTTATTAATTCATTTTCTTCTTGGGACTCTAGCACAATATAAGAACTCAATAAATGCACTTAATACCTAATTTTTTTCTGGGGGTGTGGGGTGGGAGATAAGTTTCAGAAGTTAATACCAGGTAATTAATCATTTATTGATTGTGTGTGTGTACACACACACACACACACACACACATAAACAGAGGGTGACAAAAAACTGTATACACATTTTTAGAAAGGAAAAAACTGTATTAAAATTGTAATATTCGATATATACCAGTAACAAAAGATAAATACAAGTCACCTTTGACTTCTGCAATTACAAGAGGTTACCATCAGTACAATTTTTACCATCAGTATAATTTTAATACAGGTTTTTTCCTTTCTTAAAAGGTGTATACATTTTTCTGACACCCTCTGTATGCATTTATGTATATATATAACACACATTATAAATTTTATTTCAATAAAATTCAATAAAAAAGGCAGTGTTATTTTAAATTTTTAGAGAAAAGGAAGTTTTGCTACATTAAGTACATGGAGTACTTAAAATGCTGCCAAAGTAAACCCACTGATCTAATTTAATGAGTAAATATGAATGATTTACAATTAGCATAGCTATTTTAAAATAATTATAACCACTAATATAATTTAACTGTGATCTCTGTGATTTTGACTAAATTAATCTGCATCCCAAATTCTTTTCACTTAGATAACACAAAGGTAAATTTCAGTTTAGCTCCTAGTCAATTTTTATAACTAATGAAATGCAAACAACACAATTTTCATTCATATTGCTAGTTCCTTTATTACTTGACCTTCCTACTATCATTGTTCTCATTCAGAATCTCCCTATTTGTCATTAGATGTTTAGAATCCAATGACCCTCTCTACCCTCATCCAGGGTCTCCATTCTACATTGCTTTAATAATCATACTGTGCACAGTTTTCCTTACCTCTATCTCAGGTTTGACTGTAGTACTCACCATGTGTTTTTTTGTTTGGGATTTTTTTTGCCTATAAAACATTGCTTCCCCTTCTTCAAATAACAGCAATGTAATTTTCCCTTTGCTGTCCTGCACTCAGTTCATATGGTTTGGATGGGGTTGATCTTACTTCCTGATTTCAAACTGGTCATGTGATCCAGGCATGGCCAATCATGATATTAGGTGCCTTTGGCCACAGTAACAACTTCAAAGACCACAATTTTTTTAAAAAAGTATTTTCAATCAGCCTGTGACTTTGCTTAGAACTGCCAAGAAAGACATACTCTCTTTCAGATAAGGTAACTAAGCTGACGGAGTATAAACTTAGCTCTAGGAGAGATCCATATGGAGAGAGCCTGCTCCAGGATACATCCAAACCAGAGGAAAGTAGAGTCACTGAACCACTAGATCCAGCTTTGCCTGAAGCCAACAAACCTGCAACTTTCACTTATATAACCCAATACGATTTCCTTTATTATTAAGTGATTTTGAATTGGGTTTCTATCATATGCAATTAATACGGTCCCAAGTCATAGAGCCCTCAAAGGATACTCATAACCTGAAACAAAAGTTCCCCAAATTCTTAACCTTGAATCAAGAATGTACACGAACTAGACAAAATCTGCCTTACCATCTCAACCTGATGTGCCATGAGTCCTCCTAACTCAGAATATGTTCATGCTAAACCAAGATTTCGAGATTTCCCAATTTTTCCAGCATTAATACCTTTGTTCACAACACTTCCTTCTCTTACAGCACGCTTCCATTTCCTCTCCATCTATCAAACTCTCTAATGTTTCTCAGGTCTACCCCAGAACTTCCTGAATGAGAATTAAACTCTCCCCTCTGTATTTCTGTAGTAAGCACTGCTCTCTCTGCAGTACTGATTGTTTTCTGTGTGAGCTTTACAGTAACACCTTCAGTATTTAATGTACTTGTCCTATGTCCCATGCCCTGTAGAGACAGAAGCTAACATGAAAGTCAAATACCTCTTTGCAAAGACGAATAATCATGAAAAACAGGCTGGAACAGGAGATCCAAACAGTAAGTCACATCAGAGCAACTTAAAAAACAGAAGTATTACTGGAAAAAAAATTATTCCCCAAAGGGCTCTAACTCCAAAAATAAAAGCTACATATTCAAGGAGATATACAAAAAACAAACAAACAAAAAAACACAAAACACTGCTTGTGTTAAATGAAGCAGTGGTTGGCAATGAAGTTGAATGAGAGAATCAATTTGTCTCGTGTTAGAATTCCTTAAATCTGGATTTTAATTCCTTGTTCACAACATCGCAGAACTCAACAGACGAAACCAAAATCTTTAGTTACAGATGAAAAAAACAAGACTCTAAGGTTAAAAAATGACTTTTCCAAGGCCAAACGATTAATTTATGGCAGAGCTGGGACAACAACCCAGGACTGCCAATTTCCCTACTATATAGTATGTGGTTTCTTTCAAACACAAGTGATTTATACTTTTTTTAGTAAGCTCTTCTATGTATATGTATATTTAAATATATTTTATTATAGATCATTTGAAGATTCATTTTTGGACAGATTCTATACCAGAAGGTACAAACACAAAGCCCTAAATGGGCCAGTTAAGTAACATAAATGTGAGAAGCAGATTGGTATAAAACAACAGCAACTAGTTGTGTTTGTGACCAAAACAAAGAATGTCTGTATGTCAAAAAGCATTAAAAATACAAAATGCTTAAATAATTGCAGCGGCCAAACAAAATATCTCTTTGGACCGAATTCTAATTTCTTATTTATCCTGTTGCTTCTGTACCATAAATTAAAAGGCCTCTGTTTGTGGGTGGCCACCAAAACTATAAAGCCTTAAAATATAATCATGTGAAATTTTACAAAATATCACAGGTATATTCTAGATTCTATAAAGTTTCCAGAACTAGAAACTTTTGTTTTTTCTAGAAACACTCTTATGCAGGGGAAATTCCAGAAAATTATATTTTCTTTTATCAAAATTTACATAATGGATGATGACTGATTTCATAGTATGATTAATATAACCCATAAAAATAAATGAGTAAATATGTATGGAATTCTTCAGTTTCATCCCATAAAATTGAGTCCATTGCCAAAAAAAAAGCAAATTAGCAAAGCCAATTACAAGCATATTTTGTTTGCAATTTCAAACCCACAGATATGAAATCATTCATTCAACATATTTGCTCAACAGCTACTATCGTACTGAGGATAAAAATGGTAAACAAGACAAATACAAATACGGTCCTTGTCATCATGGAACTTACAGTATAATAAAAAAGAAAATCAAACAAACAAAATAATTATAAATTACATATAATGTTATTACAGAGGGGAAAAAAAAGGGATACTGAAATAGAGGGCTTGTTCTGGATGGGGTGGTCAGGGAGGGCCTCTCTGAGAAGGTGAAATTTTAGCTGAGACTTGAAGAATAGGCAGGAATAAGCAAAGAAATGCAGGGGGGGGGGGGAATTTGTAAATGTTGCCAGCTGAGGGAACAGAAAGTAGCAACTGGACCTGAGGCAGGAAAGAACTTGACATTTCAGTGTGAACAAAGCCAATGCCACTAGTGCAGCAGATTAATGAGATGAGCGCTGCAGGAGATGAGGTTGCAAAGGTACACAGGACCCAGCAAACCCTGTGTGTAACCTGGATTTTTTACATATGCAATGGGAAGTCACTGATGGTTTTCAGTCAGGAGTTATTTAATCAATGCTACAAGTATTAGCAAATGGATTTCGGCACAAAGCTTTCTTTAAATAAACAAAGAGTTTACTAAACACTTACTATGTGCCAGCACTCTATGTCCAAATATGTTAAGTTTAGCCTTTTATCACCAGTACCAGCCAGCATAGGCACTGGCTCTTATATAAAAGCTCTCAATAGTGCATGCTGATGAAGGAAAAAAACTGGAAACAAGGCTTAGAAAGAAGCCAAAAGATAACTAGTCTGGGGGGGATTTAGGCCAAACCATTCACCCCACAGCCCTCTCTCAACGACATATATTCAATCACCAAGATTTCTCTTAAAAAGGGGGAGTGTTAAATTTTGATTAACAAGAGATGGTGAACAAAGAGAAATATAGGAGAGACTGTTTACAGGTAAAAAAAATATATATATAGGACTATGTTCTTTAGAAAGATGGATGAAAGGGCCATGAATTCTCTTTTCCGAGCCCTGGGCCTGCTTCAGCCCCTGCCCTCTGCCTGCAGTTATCTCTGTGGGCTGGCTGCTCAGAATTGGTCATTTAATGGATGCGACAATGTGTCCCAAGGAGGTGAAGAGGCCAAATTTGACCCCAAGGGAATAGGTGAGCATGAAAACTGCCCTAAGGGGGGAGGCTTAAGAGAAGGAAAGGGTAACAAAGTATCTGTCCCATAGCTTTAGAGGCCCCAAGTAATAATTAGGTCAGACACTAACACCTGTGCACACCCCATTCAGATCCAAAAGCAAGTGTGTTTTCATTGACTATGACCTTAATAAAAAATGAAAAATCTTCTCAAATAAAGAAATACATTTGGAGAATGGAAGTACAGTAAAAATATCTTCCATTTTCTAAAGGTTTTTTTCCAGGCTATGGAGACAAACCATGAGGAAGACACTCAACACCCAAAAACAACTAGATTAGAAGCCCTCTGAATTCAGACTCACAGTTTTTTATTATTATGTCAAAAAGAAGCATGTTACTTCTAAAAGCAAAAGGATGAAGGCCCTTACTCTACAGCCATAGGTGTTTAATATAATAGTATATCTTGCGACCATTTGGGGGCGTTTGGGGATTTTATGCCTTTTCCATTTCATTCATTAAAAATAATGATTTTTCTCTCCTCTGTAAAAGTGCAATAAACATCTAGTTTGTCTTTTAAAATATAGTTGGCAAATTTCAAAGGGTAAATATACGGGAGATTTACCCTACAGGTCTTTAAGGTACAGAGTCTGTTAGAAATAATGTCTTGTATCCATATGAACCATTACTAGGGGCTGTACAGAATCTTAAATATGATGTTTTATTTTATTTTTTTTAATATGCTAGAAGGGATATTAAAAACATACACCTGAAGTTGCTCGGCTGTGCTCAAATCCTTGGAAGCAGTAGGTTCACAGTGCATGTTCTAACTATCCAAACATTTCTGAATTAGCAACTTGTGAGAATAAACTATGAACTCCGTAACAAGAAAGCTTTTTTTCCCCTGCTACTAGCATATTTTATTTCTTGAGAGCAGTGACAAAGAAACAAAGAAAAGTGGGAAAGATACCCTGTTTCCCCGAAAATAAGACCTAGCCAGACCATCAGCTCTAATGTATCTTTTGGAGCAAAAATTAATATAACACTCGGTATTACATTATTTATATTATATTATATTATACTATACTATACTACACTATACTATACTATACTATATTATATTATACCTGGTCTTATAGTAAAATACGTCCGGGTCTTACATTATTCTGCTCCAAAAGACGCATTAGAGCTGATGGTCTGGCTATGCCTTATTTTCAGGGAAACACGTAAGTCTGGAAATCTAACCTTTAGGAAGCATGATGACAGAGTTAATTTCCAGTTTGCAACAAAAAATTTGTTAGCGTAATTTAAAAGTTAGTCATTCCCACAATTAAGTCGTATAGGATAGGGAAACTGGCCGGCTGGGTAACAGTCATGGGGAAACACTTGGCCAATTTTCATAAGCAACGCAGTCACATGTTGGTGAGACTGTGGGATGCTACCCTGTACCTCCTGACAATATTATTTATACAGTGTCAGAATATCATCCAAACCCCAAGTAGTGCACACAACTGGTGAAAATATAAGGGAAGTGAGCTGGGTGGTACTGGAACAGTGCTTCTAGCCAAGTTCATAAACCAAGTAGAGAACTTCACAGTATGCCAGTTTGAGGATATTTGGGGAATGGCAGGTATCAAGCATCCTAAACAGAGAATGTTATTTGTGTACTCATGAGTCTTCCCTATGATTTGAAAAAAAAAAAAAAGAAAAGAAAAAAAAAAGCCTGCGTAGTATTTTATTTGGATTATTAGGAAAAACCTCAAAAGAAGGAAATTCAAGTAACTTGTGACTTCTATGGCTGAAAACTAAAGAGAAATATGCTGAGGGAAAAATAAGAGAATTCCCAAAGACCTAAAAAGGCTCCTGGTTCCCAGCTTCCAGCCTCCAACAAGATTCAAGGACTATTAATACTGCTTAAGACTCCAAGAAGCACCACACCCACTGCTCATAGTAAAATCTAATAATATATTTTTAACCAAAAGGTACTTAGGTTTAATTTACTTAATTTGTTTACCCTGCTTCAGTAGGGTATAAGATAGCATAGTGGTTAAGAACATGAACTTAAAAAGAACAAACAGTATATGGGCTGAAAAAAGAATGAACAGTATATGGCCTTTGCAGGTGGTCAGACTTGAGCTCAAACCACATATCCACCACTAACTAGCTGTGTAACCCAATGCAAGTAACTTGATTCTCTAAGGCTCAGATTCCTCCTCTGTTACACCAGGAAAACAGTATCTAACTTCCAGGATTGTAGAATGTCTACCACATGGTAAGTGTTCAGTATGTTAGCTGGTATTGCCATTATTTAATCCCATTAGATCTTATTCTGGTTACTACAGAGATGTACAATGATTGCCCTAGGTAAGCCTAACCATACTTCACTTACCTACAACTTCTTATTAAGCCATCCCTTACTTTTTATACTACCAACTAGGGTGTGCAACTAACAGAAAGGCGTTTTCCTGATTAAAATGTATTAAATTATTCAGAATGGTATATTTTAATAAAAGCATGTTTTATTATTGAAGTATTATTATGATTCAGAAAGTTATATTTTTAACAAAAAGTAACAATTCAAAACAAGATACAATTGACAAGCAAAGTAATTAAATTACCAATTTGTAAAAGAATTGTTTGAGAAGCCACTTTCCTTATTAAGCTACTTTCCTTATAATCACCAATTTACTCATACCTTTATTCACAAAGGCTAGCTACAAACAACAACCATAAATGTACGTATATACAGGGATTTCATATCAGCTAGAAAAATGTTCATTTTCCCAAAGAAAGTTACATTCTATGTTTCACAGGGAACAGTTCATTGAAGGAAAAAAAAAATTGCATATTCCTTCAAAGAGAATCCACTTAGTGAAAAGCCAGTCATGGTACCATTAAAGAAAATGGCAAATTATGATACAATTATCAACAATCAAATATCACCTTAAGCTTTCAATTCACTTTTGGCACTACTTGAGCCAACTGAACTTTTCATTCCATTTATTTTCTATCCAATCATTTTCTTTCCTTGCCCCTCCCTGGACATTAATTAAAAAGGTCGGAAGTGGGGGTAAGTGTCATAATGATAATCAACACCTATCAGGACTCATATGGCTACAAAACACAAAAAACCTAAAAAGGTAGACACTTGATCTCAGGTAACACGAGTCTGGAAAGAGGCAGAGCAAGCAGGGTTGCAGTAAACCAACCTCTGTCTTACAGGGGGAGATTTTTAGCTAATGCATCAACATCTTTAATGATTATATTTCCATTCAGATTTTCTATTTCACTTTGAGTGAGGTTTTGTAAGTTTATGTTTTTCTAAGAAATTATCCATTTTGTCTAAGGTTTTAAATGTATTAACATAGAACCGTTAAGAGCATTTCCTCCTTTTTATTGATTTGTGTCAACTTGTGGTTATATTTTTTCACTCCAAAAATTTATCATGCCTTTAAAAACATTGTGCCTGTGGTTTACCTATTTTATTATTTCCAAATAACTGCTTTGAGTTTGTTCATCTCCATTATATATTCACTTTCAATTTCACTAATTTTTCCTTTTCTTACAGTTTCCTTCCCAGTACGACTCCTATATTCAAGTAAGAGGGGCCTTGAACATCACAATCAAAAATAATAATAAAAACAAATTCATTAAAGATGATGTGGCTGCAAATGTCACTTTAGATGTAACCTACTTTGCGATACACAATGTGTTCATTATGATTCAGTTCTATTTTTTTGGTATCCATTACGATTTCTTCTGTGACCCATAAGTTATTTAGAATTATGCTTTTACGTCTCTTGAATACAGGATTTTTAAGGAATCTTTGTTAATGATTTCTCACTCTTCAGAATGGTTTCATCTGAAGGATGAGAATCATCCGTGGAGAGCTGCTCACAGCCTGATGCATGCAGGGGCAGAGTAACTGCTCCCTTATGCAAAGGGCTGCAGCTCCCAGCAGCAGGAAGCTGGCCAGGGCACCGGACAGGGAAAGGTCAAAGGTTGGGGAATAGGGGTGGGGCACCGACAGTTCCTGCTACACTGAACCTCGGGCAACTATTTTTATTCATTTCCAGTGTACTCTTCCGTTGTTTCGTTCTTATAACCTCCTTTCTTTATACCACAGATACTGCCTTATAACACCGTTTGGCACCTTAATTTTGTCATTTCATGTTTCAGAGAGATTCCCGTAAGCGGGCACAGAAAGGTTCCTAATTCAGGTTAAAGCTGTGCAATATTTCATCTCAAGAATGTAACTTAGTTAACCAGTTCCTTTTATGAACATTAGGCAACAACAGCTTCAAAGCCAGCTTCCCATACTAATTTCCAGATCCCTGTTCAGATCCTCTTACTTTGCTCAGCTATGGACTTAAAAGAAAATGGGTTACATGTTATAAAGCAATTCTAGATGTTTCAGAGATGGCAGGTTTTCAGGTGACTAGGCAACTATATTGCTCAAAATGGAAATCTAATCCAGGCTCTTCCCAGCTATCCCTCAGACATTTTTGGCAGCCCAGGCGTTTTGTCCTCATCTTGTCATCTCACGTTGCAGACATTACAACCCATTCAAATTGAGGAAAAGAGAGAAGGACTTCTCCTTTCATAAGTAAAAAACAAAAACAAAACAAAAAACCTTTGGAAGAACCCTCAAAAGTCATACACTAATTTGCCAACACTTAGTGACTGACCAGCTCTAGCTGCAAGGAAAGCTGAGAAAATTTGGCAGAGAATGGGATCATCATGACTGACTTAAGTCAATCACGCTTCACTCCCAGGGGCTGGGTATGTAGCCACAACAGAGAAAACTGTGATTCTGTTAAAAAGAATCACAGTTAAGTGGTCAATGATCGGCATCTGCAAAAATACCTCAGATGGAATGAAAAACATAATTGTAAGATCTGAGAGTAAACAATGATTTTAAGTAACAGTGATTCAGTTCAGTAAAGATACTGCAAAAAGAAAAACAAATGAAATGCCTTTGACACCTAGTCTAGGTATATTTTAGTAAAGTAGAAATATTTGACCCTGGGACTAATGACTCATACATTTCAGAACACAAAATTTAAGGCGCATCCTCAGAAACAGTTTTCTGTATTTTGTGAAGTTTCCAGAAGGCAAAGCGTTATGATATAACCTAAAAATTACAATAATTACCGACTTCTTTTGAGAAAAATAGCTTGTGGAATTTTTGTAATTATAATAAATGTGAATCATTCTAAATTCACATTTAGAATCAGCTCTAAATGTGAATCATGATATATTCTTTAAGCTATCAAGATAAAGTACAAAATGATTAATTGAGCTGAAGCAATTATTCTTTTAGTAATAAAATATTTTCCAGATAACAGGCTTATCACAATAACAACTATATGTACAGAAGTTAGAAAAATAACATGTGTACCTGCCTTCAAGGTCTTTCTCATCAGATACTTGTTCATAGTAATTTTGCATAGTAGGCGATATTGGTACTTATTCATTTTTTTCTTTATGAATTTTGATGATTTCATTTCCCAAATATACAAAGTAACTGCAAAGCAAAAACTATTCATATCTTTACAAGCCTCTACAGAGATCAGATTTCTCTGGTGTAATAAAAGGTTATTCTAGATCTAGGATTGAGCGAGCATGTTTTTTAACTTCGTGTAAGTTTTCAAGCAACTGCAATTTGTCCAAAAGTATTCAAAACAATTATCTGGTAAAGAGTACATAAGTAATCATTGGTCAAATATAACTGTCATTTAAACTGGAGAGGAATATCTTAGTGAAGTCTGATTAGATTAGCACAGTTAACTGCACAGCTTACGTACATGGCTGACCTTGAAAGATCGTAGATACCAACCACTGTTAGGACTTGGGGGTTATGGCTAGTAGAGAGTAAACTTTACATCACGACCTTTCAGAAATCTACTTCCCAAATAAGACTGTTGCAAAGAGTAATGTGATGGCTATCCTCAAATGCGTCCGGCCTCAAAGGGAGTGCGGAAGCCATGGGCAGAGAAGTGTTTGTCTGAATGCTATCCACATACATATATTTGTAATACGAAAATTTCATTCTGAAAAACTGCATAATCAAAATGAAATCTAACAGCAGATATAGAAATGGTTCGTTTCCATGTTCAAATCATAATGTAGAAATTTATTACATCAAATGGTAATGTTAAATAACAATGTGCCCTCTAGTAATATAATAGTTGACGCAGTGAAAACACAATTAAATAAGATGTGACAGTAACGATACACAGTCAGATTTTAACAGAGCAATAGTCTTATCATTGCCTTTAAAACTTTTATGTCGATACATTCATTGACATTTCTCATACTATTAGTGAATCAACAATGTTCACCTAGCAACAGCAGAATATAAAACATTAAATTATGGAAGGAAAAATACAGTTGAGATTAGAAAAATACAGAATTCTCAATATGAACTAAAACAGCACTGTACCTTTGTAATCCCAAGCAGTGTGACATGAGTGCACACTACTTTTCCATCTGACAATCTGAATTCTCAGAGGTGATGCCTGGTTTTCTTACACCAAAAGGCTTCTTCTCTAAATGCCCCAAATTACTACTCAGAACTGCAATCTACATTTAAATCTCAAGCTGCTGTGCCCCTGTGACTGCTGCACCTTACAAGCAGCAGGTGGGTATGGCTACTGAAGCCAAGGTGGGCACCGCAGCCATGTGCCCCTTCTCTAACAACCTGTCTGCTCTAACTCCATTGTTTATCAACTGGCACTCCCCACTCCTGCCTAAAACAATGCAATCAAGAGCACCAGATACGGAAAGCACAGTAGGACAATCTTCCACTATTTGACAATCAGGAGACACATGGCAATCCATTACGAATAGAGTATAAAGCAGGTGACATGTTCAGGGGGCTTCCATGCTACTTGTTCCTCCTAAAACTGTAATCAGTATTTCTCATCCAACTTTTCAGTGTGTCCATAAGTCTTTCTAATAGGTGGCCCTCGTCCCCACGTCATAATAAATCAGAATTCATAATTGAGGTCTGCATTCCCCAAATCTATTCATCCTTCAAAATTAAGCAAAGATTACCAAACTGTAAAGCCGCCTGCAGTTTGGCACAGTAAAAACCAACTTCTCCCTTTTTCATACTCTCATTGCACTTACTGGTCAGTCTCTACCTCAATCATCTTTACAGCCTGTAAGTATATAGACCTTGATCATATCCATTTTTGAAACCTTAGCTCCTAAAACAGCATACTCACTAAAAGAGGCATTGGAACCAAAAAAAACAAAAACAAAAACAAAACAAAACAACCACCAATGTGCCCACGATCAAGTCTCTCGGGCCAAAAATATGCCCTCCACACCCACACTTGTGCATGTGATAAAATCACAAGACAAATTAGAAAAGGTATGTAGATTCTAAATGAGGCCACTTTTCTACCAACTAGGTGTCCTCAGATTGTCATGTACTCTGCTGCTTCGCTGTCTCTACTACAGTCAGACTGACCAATTACATAGTTGCAGAAAATCTCATGGATGCCAAGAGAGAAGCAACATGCTTATAAAGGGGACATTAAAAACGGCCTGAGCTCTGATTACCTGTAATGCTCACTCATAGGAATATTCTGGGAGAAGTACAAAGCCGATGTCCGTGCTCTCCAATGCCACTTCTTTGCAGGAAGGGTATAAAGGACACAGTTTTCCAAGTCTTCTTGGAGCAGATCCACCAGCTGTTTATGGGACCCTCCATAGAATGCCTCGATGATGAGAACACTCATTGGCCCTTTCAAACCTTCACAGATTCTAGATGATGGGCAAAAAAAAATTTTTTTTCAAACATATGTATATATGTATAAAGATTATTTTCATAAATATAAGTTAAAATATTACATCCAAAAAGCAAATACAAATAATTTACACACACATTATTATATTCTTTTCAAATAGGCTTGTCCCACTTTTTAAAACAGTATGTAAGACTTACGGCTGATATTTTTGTAATCAATATTTTTACATCTCTCGTGTTAGTAGGAAGAAATATAGGAGGCTTTCTTTTACTGATTTCTGTTTTCTTCATGCCCTAAGATTACTTCCAAAACAATTCAGTATTTTCTCCTACCCAAGGAAGTGTAAGGTCCTCTCCTGCTGTGATCGCTCCCTTCCTGGGTGAAATGGTTCTGACCCTGACTCAGTAACCTTAGAACTGGCTTGGCCTACATCTCTGTCTAGTCTTGGACACTCCAAGAGCCTTCATTTGTAAGGCCCTTTCCAGTTCAGAAATTCTCTGACTCTGTAACTCTCATATTAATCTGTCTTTAAATTCCCCAGCTATCAATACCCCCAATCCATACTTAGAAGAAAGCACATTCATATTCAAATCTCAATTCTCCAGTGTTATAAATAAATCTTAGGATACAATTTCTTGAGACACTGGACATACCGTGACCACTTCCCCACAAATGTATATATCCCATCCCCAAAGAAAGATGAAAAAAGTAGGGTAAAGCTGTATGCCTGCGAATTAGCAAGGTTTCTACAAACTTTCTTTAAACAACACACCCATTAGAGGGATAAATAATGTTATTTTTTAAAACATGGTCAAATATCCATCACAGAGGGTTGGCTATCAAGCAATTTTTTTTATTTTAATAATATGATTTTTGTTAATGTATTCAGTGAAATGAAAATATATGTATGAATATAAAAACTTTCAATACATTTCAAATTATATGCTATTTCCTGCTAGAAGGATGAAACATAAATACGACATTGTTTAAAAAATATTCCAGATGTTTGAATTTTTCTTTATGACAAGTAAATGGCACTCATTAAACAGCATATTGCTTTTCTTAATAATGTTGTTCCACAAAATAATTATTCTCAACATCTCAGTGATGCTCTTCGCTAATAAAACTGTACTTCACCTTGTTCAGGCAAAACAATGCCTACTTAAATTGCATGTCAAAGCAAAAAGTGTCAAATAGTTCTCAAAGAAATGACTAAAGTAGAAAAGAAAAAAGCTTATTGATGTCTGAATCTTCCAATGAGCAGTTTTGCGAAAAAATATCCAAGTATATATTTCACTTATGTGCAAAATAAGAAGCAGTGTACCTCAGGTGGGAAAAGCATAAATTCTGGGGTCAGGGTGATACAAGTTTGAAGCTCAGCTCTGTCACTTTCTAGCTGTATGACCTCGGTTTGGACAAGTTACCTAACTTTGTAGGACTCAGTCTTGCCTTCTCTAAAATGGAGACAGGTGTTGTGACGATAAAATTGAAGCATAGTAACTTACAATCAGTAAAAGGTATTTTTGCCCCTCCCATTATTAGTATAAATCACCTTACTCAAGGAGAAAGGTTACCTTCAAATTCCCCTAGTATTTTAAAATGAGTAATATTCAACCACGACCCCATATCCACCAAGAACAGGCGGGGAAGATAGATATACACATGCATCTGAAATGCAGTGGGCATTACTCATTCCTCATCAGCAGCTTGCATTTCAAATACGATTTTGAGAGCCGTGCAGGTTTTGTGGGTAAGAGGTAAGCTCAGAGGTTGAGGTATGCAGAGGCTTGATTTTTTAGGCCACCTGGAGTCTTTAAGTCTAATAATGCAATGTTCAAAAAGTTACTAAACATTCTCCAAGTTTAATAAAATGGTAGCCACGAATCCTTCAACAGGAGAAAAATTCTAGAAAGTAACTAGAGAGACCAATAAAAGGCAACTCTGAAAATTATATCAAAGGTTTCAAGAAAGAATAAAAGCAGTTTAACATTAATTTGCTTACTAGCTCACATCCAGATACCTCCCATCTTGCTTCATTTCCTCTGACCTAATCATGCTAAGGTGTGTATGCCCCGTATATCCTTAAAAGGTCTCTAACCACCTCTTGTAAAAATGTCCTGAGCTATTTCCCCCAGTGATGAAATGTGATATAAACCACTCGAAAGAATATGTCACTCATATAACCTCAAAGAAAGCTACATCGATATTAGGGGGGAAAATAGCTTTCTGATTCTTCATTACTCTGCCCTTTTCCATGATGAATCTAGAGCATGTATCATGCCATATATTTACAGATGTTTCTTATGGGTCTGAATCATGTGTTATCTGCAAACCATCAGCCACTGTGGAGGCAGTATGTGTAGGTGCTGTTGTAGATTCAAGACACTCACTAAGCAGAACTGAACACCAAGCACGTGGGAGGTTGAAAAATAGAAAAGGGGAAAAAAAGATTATAGCTATAGTAGATTTCCACCCCTTTAATAGCTCAGTAAGAAGAGTGAAATGTACAGGTTTGAACTAGCGTTTACTTGAGCATTTTTCTAGTGGCCAAAGGGTGTGCCTGCATTTGGGGTATTTTTCTAGGGAGAGTAACTATGTCCTACCAGCTCTGAAAACTATACTTAGTGGCTTTGATTCATGGAAATTTGTTCTACTTGTTTCATGGAGACAGACATATCCTGGCAGTTCCCCCACTTACTTCTATTGCAACTTCTACAGCAAGAAAAAGTGTTCTTCCCTATGGTCTTCTTAAAACACAACCTGGAAGAAAGATGATTCCCATTAGGTGCAAACAAAAGAGAAGAAGCTGATTTTTAAATATAAGATTCAAACCAAATGTCACCCCAGCACATTAAAGAATAGTTCAAATACTTAAGCTGTGCTTAGTTTTGTTTAAGAAAACACTGCTTGAAACAAATAAGCATGAGGTAAAAAAAAAAAAAAAAAAACAGAAAAACATTTTGTTAAGAAAGGATTTTTGCTGTTATGCTAGCATTTGCTAAAAGATAAAGGGAATACATTATTTGCCCATGTTAGAAATACTCCCAGAAAACTGCAACCCTGACATCACATATGCTCACAAGTAAGCCAGATGAATACAGACATTCGTACCACTAGCAATGGCTACCAGGGAGTGAGTGCTAGGGAGCAGCAGTAATAGGGCCTCAACACTGAGAGTACTATTACCAAAGCAAGGAGAGTGCCTCCTTCACGACTGAGGCTATGGCTGTGGCTGTGGCCAAGTATTTGCCAGAAGATGATGGGTGAGCCTACACACAGGTAAATGTCTTGCACAGGTGTCTGGGTGAACGAACCTATGAAAGCATTAGTACATGTACCCCACAGACATTAAACCTTGAAACATTTAAACTGACTTAGTCTATCAGAATTAGTGCAGCATTTTAAAAGAAACAGCAAAAATAATAATAATAATAATAAATAAATAAATATTAAAAAAACAATTTCTTATATTAGACAACAAATACAAATCAGAAAGCCCAAGTCCATTCTGCCTGACACTACAAAGATGGTATTTTATGACATTAAGAAAAGAGTAAATGGCCAATCCATTCTTATTCCCTAAAAGAACATATAAAATGGTTCAGATATATTTTTTATCAACTTTTAAGTTTTTCTGCTGAAACAAGTAAGCTTCAGTTAAAAAAAAGAAAGAAAAAAAAAACTAATTTCTTCAGCATATTTTATTCCCCAGATATACCAGATGAATGAGAATCTACTATACCATTATAGTTTTAAGGAAATTTAATTCATTATCAATACTACGATTTAATGATACATAGTTAAATGCTAAACATTAAACTGGTGACATAAAATGAGTCAAAGTGAGAGCTATGGCACAGAAATTTTAAACAATTTCAAATTCTACTTACGATCACAAGAGGTCAAAATGATCGAAGAATTACCTACCTTTCCAAAAAAATTGTATTTATAATTATTAAAAGGGAGCAGAAAGTGAAAAATCACAATAGCATTTCATATCAACATTTTTACCAAAATGAAAAAGTGTCATTAGAGTCATCTCAATTAAAACTAATACTGCATTGATAAGATCACCGAGAACAAAACTAGCCTGAAACCAATGCTGTGAATATTTTTAAATTTTTATTAAAACTTTTTGTCATTGTACCTGCATTTATTTTCAGCTTGACCCAATTTCTTTATTCCCTGAGCCATGATCATTTTCATGGTGAACTACATTTTTGTCTACCTCCTCTAGCAGTTACAGCTGCTATGGTAGTTGAGTATTAATTTTAACAGTATAGATAAAGGAAATTTGCAACATGCCAATGATTTATTGAAAAAGATTTGCTAGGTATAAATACATCATGTGGATTTTTTAAAACTAAATCTAAGTCATATCAGAAACCCATGATTGGCCCTCATATGAGTACGTGATGTCAATTCAGTTACCTGTAATATTTAAATAATTTTCCAACCAAACACCAAGGAATAATTTTAAGTCACAAGAATTGTTGTATTAATATATTCCACAGACACCTTACTGCTATCAGTTGTAGGAAGGTATGGTTTCGGTGATGACGGTTTTAATCCCACACACATGAGAAATTGATTCCACAGGCTAATCCACACATGGCTTGATACCTTACACCTCAATCAATTGTTGAAAATATATTTTCTATTTGCCTATAAACAATATTTGAAAAACTAAGTTTGGCAGAGCAAAACTCAGTGAGCTTAAAAACTAAATGCTTTAAGTTGTGGAAAGTAAAATTTGAGTAGGATTTCCCAATAGGTCACCAGAGGTTTACCTGGTATTTTCTTACTGACCCCTTCCCTCCTGCACCTCCACCCACCAACTCCAACACACCCAGGTCCTAGTTAAAAAAACAACTAATAACCCAGCAGAATAAAATAGGGCAGTACTGAGAAAAGTTAGTATTACCTTCCAGCCCACTCACTTATTTTAATGATTCATCAGGGAAACCCCAGTTGTTAAAATATACCTGAAATCTCATTAAATAGTAAGAAATAAGCATGAAAAGATTTCTGCTTTGAAACATGTCACCACTGAGTCCCCTAACAGAACCTATAAAGGATGAATATGTAACAAAAACACATTTTGCTAAGAGATGTGTCCTCAAAGCATTACACTACATTCAATTATCATGGGGGGGGGGGAGGAAGAGACAACAATAAACAGATTCTATGAAAAAAAGTTATTTTTAAAAAAACTTTTCATAAAAATAAAACATAGCAAATTCCTCCCAACCTGTAAAACCTCAATGTAACCTCTGAAGACTGAAATATAATCTGGCATCAAATGCAGAGTAATAACAATCCTAAAACTATAGGTACTGACAATATGCTAGATAATTAAAGAAAGTCTAGCTAATAGTAAGGGATGAATCCGATTCCTGAGCACTAGTTTGAATTGAAGAAAACGCATCACAGAAACTAATAATTATTACAGTACTTGATTATTGCACATACAACCCAACATTTATGATAACTTCTATAGTACTGAGGTCTTAAATAGCAACATTTAAAATATATATACTGGATTCATACTGAAAAAGATGTAACCCTCTAATACTTTTTCCCCCCACAATGCTATGGATGTTCTAATTTCTTCAACTCTTAACTTTTGTTTCCTGTTTAGGTAACTGAGAACTGAGGAATATGTACCAAAACCAAGATTTGCTAAGAAGACTTATGCTGTTTTGAGACATTTCAAAGCTATTTTAAAAGGTACTTTTCCAATTATATGATTTGCGATGATCATTTATTAAATACATGTCTTTTCAAAATTACAATCTTCTATGCATATATGGCTATTTAATGTACCCTAACAAATATTTTCATTCTTTCTTGATTTGGAATTTAACTTTCTGCTTAAAAATATCAGGCACTTATTCCATGACTTGAATTGATACAAAGTCTTTGTTATAAGTGTCAGTAATAAATGCAAATGCAACAAATACTTACACATACCTGCAGTCTCACATCATTCACTTGTTTTCAAATATGCATAATTTCCACATATAAATAGATGTGTACATATTACAAATTCATTACCTTACATTTTTGTAGTTACATTCCACATTACAAAGCAAAATTATAACTATGAAAAATTTTTGTGATAAGTTTACGGGTTCAATTTCAGTGACAAATAAAATACGAACCCTCTTTCAATTTTTCATTGCTATTACTTTCAAACTATAAAAGTAGCAATTAATTAGTTCTCCTGAATACTAAAAATATTTTCAATTTGCTGACACTTTAAAACGTGGCAGTATATGTATGGATCAATAGAAAATTTTACACCAGAAAATCATCTCATCACTCATTTGAACTATTGCATTACCCTTTTAATTACCTCTCTATGCTCCCATACAATCTGGTTCCCGTCACATCACTTTCCATAAACCAGCCACAAATAACCTTCCAAAATGCAAATCTGACCAAGAAGTGACATGTTCAAACATCTGCAACAGGTCTCCGTCACTTACAGATAAAACCTAAGGTGCTACACATGGCAGTTCCCTGCCTTTTCTGGCCCCTTCCTTCCTCCTCACTACAGCCTCATTTCCCCTTCTCCTACTTCCATCCCTCGTCCCACACTTCCCCAGACTGCACTGTAGCAACACCAAGCACTCACTTTCACACAGCTATGTTACACTTCTATGACTTCACACCTTTATCTCTTTTCCGTTAGCCTTGTCTTTGTGTTCACCTAGTGAACTTTTCTTAAAATTTCTGCTCATGAATCATCAATTCTGTGAAGCCTTTCCCTGAACTTCTCTTAAACATGACTTCCTTTCTACTTTGTACAGTATCGACTGGTACACTTGTTTCACTCTATTTCCTTGTCTTGCTTCCCGATGGGACTGAAAATCTGGAGGATGGGACCATGACATTATTTTCCTGGGGGCTACCCCATGATTTGGCACGTAGTGACTGTCACTAAGTTTCTGTAAGCGTGGAACTGAAAATCGGGAGGAAATAGGAAGTTGATTCTGCCTTTAAAGTACGTTGCTTTCACTTAGCATAGGTCCCAAGCAAACAAGTGTCACACAGCACTTGCTTCTAATGATTTCTCAGTGTTCCTGAAGTCTAAACTAAATCAAGCAGCCAGTATATGAGCACGTTTTTATTATATTCTCTTTCAAATGACTCTTTTTTCTTATTGTTCACAGAAATCAGAATTTATTGGAAATAGTAAATTTTTATGCGAATGTGTGTTTATCTTAACCTACTAATACAATAGAAGTAACAATGATTAAAGAAATAAGAGAAACACCATAAGCAATTGAATTCTAAGTCACAGCAAGTTTGATGGCCTAAGAGTGTATCTGTGAGAGCCACGAATTTTGAAAATCACCTGCAGTTTTTTATTCTGTTTGACCTATCGTCATCCTAGTATAATACTGGAAGTGGAAGTTGGATGAGAAGCCAATTCCCTCACCATCAATCTGGAGATCCCATTCCACATTTAGTAATTAGGTTTTTATTTAACGGGGAAGAAAAAAGATATCTTTAAATACTTTCTGCCAACAATTATTCATTTTATAAAAGTTTGACAAGATGAATAATGTATTTGCTTTCTCAAGAAGGCATTTCTCCAAGCCTTCCACCTTCCTGAGAGGGGCTGCAAATCAGTTCAGTGGGAGAAAAGCGGGTCATCTGACCCATTCGGATGTGGATATCTAAGTGAAGAAGCCCGAGTGTATCACACTAGGGAATGTTGGCACCATTGTTCAACCACCTTTTTACAGAGGAAGCAATGGAGAATCTTAGCATCACACAGAGTAAGTGACAAAGCAAGGGTGTTCTGAGCCCATATTCATATGAGTATATCTTCCTGTTCTACTTCCCTGCAGGCATGTGATATGACATAAGTAAAAGGTACCTCCATTTTCTAAGAAGTCTTTAAAGATTTGGGATTAAATATCAATGTTTAGTCATTATTAATATGAGATATACTGCAGCATATATTTATAAGCATGTGGAATATAAATGTTACTATAAGACGATAAATATATTTATTACATATTATATTTAATAATAACTCCGAATAGTTTATAACTAGGACATCAGTGGTGTAAGTCACACAGAACCGAATAGTATACAGTTAGGGCGGGAAAACTCAAGCCTTTGTTCTAATCTCTGGTGGTTCCTTCCAGAGTCCTGCACAATTATCCCTGCCCTGACCCCACACAACCCTTATCCTTCACACCAGGCTCTAGACTGACCCCTTTTTGTTAGGATAATAGGCCTTAAGGACTAGGATGAAAGACAGTATCCAAGATTCATATAAGAAAGGTTTGGTGTAGGAAGAGAGGTCAGTCCTATAGGTATGTTGATTCTACATCATAATTGACTACAGTCGCCATCCAAGTCCGAGTCTGCTTGATATAACCACCTATAGTACTTCTCTGTACTTATCACTTGTTGGCTATACTTACATGAGAGACTGTATAATATCCATATCTTAACTGCACATTAAGTCCCAGGAGGGCAGTGACCAGGCCTGCTTGCTTACCCCGATATCCACAACACTGAGCAAACAGAACCTGTTCAACAAATGTGGGTTGAGTCAATACATCATAAAGCCCTTCCGCAATGGCATTGACAATTCTTCCTAATTCATCAAAGATCTGTATTATCAACCACCATCATCCCTTACTACCATTGATTACTATTTGCTCTCACAGATAGAATCTGATACACACATTCTATCATCATCTGAATGTACCAGGTGGCATCTTACTGTATTTGAAATGCCACACTTCAGTCTAAGGAAAACAGTTCTGCCAGCAGCCCTCCTGAGGGTTTTAGAAGCCATGTTTCATGCCGTGGGCAACTATCTCTGAGCTGACTGGATGCTACAAGAATATTTAACACAAGGACAGTCATGTCTATGACCTGGAAGGGTTCAACTGATTTAATCCTTAGACTAGCAGTTTTTTATTGGACACAAGCATTACCTTGGTTTCTATGTCAAAATTTAACTCACATTTGATGTGAGCAAGGTAATTATAAATATACACACCAAGGAAGTTTAAAATAAAATGACTAATTATTCTGGAACTGGTGAGTTTCATTAACACTTTTAAGAACGTAGTCCTTATTAACTAAATAAAAAATTGTTGAGAGGTTTCCCTCTCCAAAAGGGAGGCACAGATCACATTTTCAGTTATTTGGAAACAGAAATAGCCGAGCTACTCTAACACACAAACATTCTCAACGTTCTATTTGAAGTGCAGCAACCCAGGCAGACATGGGTGGCATTCGCTTGATGAGTTGAAATAAATGTCACCAAGAATAAAGTTCTGGATTTATTCACTTCCAGTGAAAAATGAAAAGGGCATAATCTCACAACTCAATCTATTTATCAGTGAGGGGGAATCAACTTAAAAGAAATGCAAAAACCTAGCAGCTTGGGAGGCAAAAGAATATCAGTTAACACTTGGGAGAAGAAAGAGAAATTTCCATACAGGACTGAAAACGCTAGAAATAGATATCCTTAGTACCGATGTTAGACACTTTTAATATTTTTAATATTCATTTGATGTAAGTGAAAGTCAGCCTGCAGTGACAAGAGTTTTTAAATGGTGTTAGGAAGTGTGAGGTAAAGCCAGTATTAGCATCTGTCTTTTAAGATTCAAATCAATGAAACCATGTTTTAAAGATGTATATCAATTAAAATATTTCATGACCATTCTCTCGTCTCCAAAGTTCCACATGAATATAGAAATTTATGAGAAGTAGGATTAGTTAAAAGTATATTTTCTTCTATTTATTTATTGCAAGTTTTTTGTTTTTTTTTCTAATTGCCATATCTGTTTCAAGAATCTCCTGACTTTGTCAATGGTCTAAGACATTTGCTGATGGGTTAAGAAGCCAACACTAGAAAAACTGGACAGTCTACACATTGTTAATGATACTTTTTAAAAGCCTAGGAGACCAGTTTAGACTGGAGCTGAGTAAATCTGGGGCTAATAGATGTGGTAACGAGAGCTGTATCACTATTTTTAAATATCACAAGGGGCATATTATTAGCTACCCACTATTATAAGAAAAAGAGTCAGTCTGATAATAATAGACTGGGATTTTAAAATCCTGAAGATATTTAGGATTGAGAGCATTGAGGTATACACAGGCATACACAGCCAACAGCATATAATTTCTAAAAGATATTATTCTCCATAGTCTCTGCAGAGGAAGCACAGACTTGCCCATATCATCTGACACACAAGTTTCCACTGAGGAAAAGATAAGTAGCAAGAGCTCAGTTTCCTGATTGGAGCAAGCACTATGACTTTTATCTATTTAGTGGCCTTGTCTGTCACTATTATCTCTTTATCAACCTGTTCTTCAAGGACACATTCCAGTGATATAAATATTGTGTCTAATGAAGCAGAGACCCTACAGTAAAGAGGATCCTTTGCAAACTACCCAAACTCACACTCATCCTCATCATCTCTTAAGGAAGTAATTTCACACTTTGCAAACAGTGTGTTCAAACAGAGTAAGGTTGCTTAGGAGTTAATTAATTCCCTCTTGCATCTCTATCCAGCATATATATGCACCATATCTGGGACCATAAATCTCTCTACTGGATTAATTAGCATTCACAGTTAACAAACAGCTTCAGTCACTGTAGAGAGCGATTATAAATTGAACTCCTAAAACTAGGTACATAATATACTGGATTTTATGTAATAGTCATTCAATTGATCTTAGCGGAACTGAAGTAAAGGAATACTTTGCTTCCGCTTATCATTCCACTTGCTCAATGCACTAATGTCCCTTGCCCTGCCCACCCCCAGTTGTTTCCAAACTTTATGGCAAGAACTAAATTTAAAATACCAGATAAATTCCTTCATGTTGTTCCCAGTAAATGCCTGCCAGGAGCAATGAGTTACCTCTCCCAAGAGTACTTGTGTGTTACAAGGGAGCAACAGGTAATAACAAAATTACAGCCATCGGCAAGGTACATGAGAATAGTTTGTGAATTAAAAAGACCCTTGTCAAACCCTGGAAAGGTAGACTGAAGGCTGCTATCTACTCTACTAATACATAAAGCTTGAAAACTGTGCATATCTTTTGATTCAACAGTACCACTTTTAATAATTAACCCTGGAAATCTTTATTGAAGTCTTTGTCCAAAATTAAAATCAATCAAAATCTCCAACAAAAGGAATCTCTTACTATTAAATTATTATGATCAAAAGCCATAATGAAGAACATTTATTGTCATGGAAAATGTTTCACTATTGCATAAATAAATGAAATGGATATATAAAAATATATAACGAAACGAATGTACAAAAATGAGAGAGCACACATGCTCACACGTAGACATAATCATTTACGGTAGAAATATGAGTGATTTCGTTTTCCTCTTTGTGTTTCATTTTATTCTTCAAGTTATCTTCAATGAATATGTTTCAATGTGCAATTAAAAGAAACTATAAATTTTTCTTAACTTTAGGGAAAGAGGCCAAATTGTGTGAAATAAACCAATTACTAAAGGCTTACTCCCTCCCATTCAGGACTTTAAAAGTACTTTTCAAATTATTTTAACTACTATTGCTATAAATTTTTTTATTAGAAAGCAAGGGTTAAATTAATCAGCAAGAGTTAAGCTAATAGGGTTATAGTTATTCACAAACACTATAATTTGGTTTTGCAAATACTGCTTGTCTAAAACATGAAATAAAAGTAATACTCAATTAATTAAAAAATGTACTTGAATTTAGATCATTGTAAACAGATCAAGATCTTTACTTATATAGACGGAAAATGGAGCTATACTTTGACAGAGTATATTAGAAACTGAAATACTCTTCTGGTACTTAAATTTTGAATAGGAACATGAGGAAGTATAGCACAAACTCAAAGTTTTGCAGTTCAAGTAAAATGTCAAAATTAATTTGTGCCTTAAATAATTAAGTATGGTTCTTGAAATAAGGGAAGATATTTAATTAAGGTGAATAAAATTGAAAACTTCTAGTTTCACACTTAATTTCCTAAGTGTCTGCATTAAGAAAGCAGAAAAAAATGTTATTGCATAATCATCCATATGTGTTACACATGTTAAAAAAAAAAGAGACTGATCTACTAGAGACACAGTCTTGTCATTTTAAAACCCTGTCTCCTCATAACCATTCAGATATTTGCTGTATTTATATACATGCAATAAGTGAATGGATACTCAATAAACATTAACCCAGTGGCAACTCAGACTTGGAAGAGAAATGTTTTCAAATGGAACCTCCAGGTTCTAGTACTTTCTACAACTTTAACACCATGTTTCATTTTCAAGTACTAAGAACTAACTCCATTCTACTGGAATTGTTTTCCAATGCAACTGTGTTTCATCATATTTCATTTTTAAAACCATCTATACTGAAAAACGTAACTTACAAATCTAGAAAGAAAACAATCTACCGCTAAACGTATATATTTCAGAATTAACCTCCAGAAAATACAAAAATACTACTAAAATATGAAATATGCAAGCGCAAAAACAAAGACAAGCTTATCATTTCATCTATTTTTAAAGGGACACGAAGAATACACCTATCAATATATAACGTTCCATGTTTTAAAATAAGCAGGAAGTTGGTATGAAAAAGAAATCCCAATCTTTAGAAAGCTCCGTGTGGCATTTTTTAACTTTATTACCACTTTGTTGCCTCTCTGGCCCAGAGCAGATCACCTCCAACATTAGTACTCTGACCTTATAGAAAAGTGACAGATAAAGTTTATGATGAGAAAAATGAGTTTTTATGGGTTTCCAAAAGGGAATTCTTATGACACTAAAAGCCATATAATAATATTGATTTGATAACCAACTTTTTTACTGCCAAATTACAGACTTAAGATTTCTAGAAAAATATCCAAGTGAATTTGCAGTAAAATACAATGAAAGAGAAGCTTGAGTTCATGATAAACAGTCTGCAATCTCTTTGCTAACTTTAAATATACACATAAAATTAGTTTTTAAAATGAGGTCTTCTTTCAAGTTTTCCATATCCCAAAAGGTACCTTTTACGTTGGGACTGATGACCTGCCTCCTGACATTTATCCAAAGTCACTTATTAGCTCACACCTTTTTGA
Organism: Rhinolophus sinicus; assembly: GCF_057876585.1. Classification (NCBI taxonomy): domain Eukaryota; kingdom Metazoa; phylum Chordata; class Mammalia; order Chiroptera; family Rhinolophidae; genus Rhinolophus; species Rhinolophus sinicus. The sequence continues at coordinate 138,338,457 of NC_142517.1, forward strand.
GCAAATATTTGCCATGCTCGTTCCTTGTTTCTTTCTGTTGTAAAGGCAAATATACAGTGTACAGAAACAAGCATTATTTTCTTGTAAAATCATCCTCAAAAATCAATTAGAATATTCAAAATATTCCATTCTCACAAATGAAAATAAGTTGCTTGCTGAAACGACAGTCTTCCATTTCACTGCCTTAAAAATTAAGCTGGCATGGATAATAAAAGTGTTTTCTTACTGGATATGCTTGGCATTCAAATATTTTTAAAACAAATACTAATCCATAATTAGATTTCACAGGCACAATCTATAGAAAATAGAATTTGTTTTTATTTTTCTGAGAGCAATATTAATGACTTGATATTATAAAACTTATAACAATACCATCACTTTCATAAACCTATAAACAAACCTGCAGATGAATGTTTATTATCCTTTCAGTCTAATTTTTACCATTCATTCATTTATCAAATATTTCTTTTGCCTACTATGTGCCCATCATTGTTCCAGGTGCTTGTGGATAAATTAGGCAACAAAATTTACGTTCCTGTTATCACAGGAATTTCTTTCTAGTTATAATAAAAAAAGACAATTATCAAGTAAATGTACATCAGATGGAGGCTGGTGTGACAAAGAAAAGTAACACAGCGTAATAGAGGATAAGGGTTGCTGAAAACTGGGGTTGGGGAAGGAGAGTGTTTTAAATAGGGTTGTCAGAGAACACCTCACTGACGATGAGATGACATCTACACAGAAAACAGAAAAAGAGAGGGGTGGGGGGCTTTGCAGATCTGGATCTAAAGCTCTCCAGGCAGGTGGCATAGCAAGATCCTGAGATGGAATGTGCGTGGCATGTGCAAAAAGTAGAAGGTTTGTGTGAGTGCAAAGCATAAACCAATTTGTTTTATTCATCAAGCTTTTATTGAATGATTGCATTCTAAAAATTATGCTGTTTTGTGATAGTAAGATGACCCAAATGTAGTTTCTGGCCTCAAGCATGAATAAAATTAAAATACAGAGTGATACATGTTATAAAACATTTGAGCTGGGTCTCAAAGAGAGACCAACTGCACGTTCTACTTCAGGAAGATGAACCAAGAGCCCAGAGGTACAGAGAGCCGACGATCCAACGACAAAGACAAGTGGAGGAGAGACTCCTGGCTCACTCAACAATCATTCAACCCTTTTCTCCTCTTGCTTTCTTCTAGAATTCAGGCTAAAATCCTTGATCTCCCAGGTGTGGGGGAGGGAGGCATGGTCCACAGTGTTCCAAAGTGATGGAGGTGGAAAGAAGACTCCAAATTGGAACACGCCCTCTACTGGGAGCCACGATGCTTATGCACAACCCTGAACAGATCAACAACCCACAGGCCTTCTGGCTGGCCCACCCCAGACACTGGCATTAGGCTCTCCTTTCAAGCCCGACAGCCTCAGCCTTCCTCCTCATCATGTTGAACCTCGACTGCATTTCATGTCTTCCATTCTTCCTCTGAAACTTACATATATCTTAGCATCAGTCCTCTACTCAGAAGCCTATGGTTATTTCTTCAGGAGAGAGAATTACTTAACAAGAAACAAGACTCCCTACAGTTTTGTTCCAAGTTGCTTTTTTGCCTCAATTCCTATCACTATCACAGACACATCATTACTCCACACAACAGACTATTCACCATTTTTTCAAACGGTCCATACACAGCCCCAACTCCGAGTAATGCTAGTGCCGGTTCTTCTTCCTGGACCCCTTTCCCCTCATCCACCTGCCAAATTCCTACATATATATAGTTCAAAATTCCATTCAAATTTTATCTCACTCATGAAGGCTTAAGTCAATTGCTCACTCAAAGTCTGCCATTCAGAAGGTATTACTCCTTCCTCTGTAGTACCACCAAACTTGGCTTCTATCCCAGTTAGAGCAGAGACCACAATCCCATGTATACTATAGCTACATAGCACATATGTGTATCTTCCCAACCAGAGTTCAATTCCTTGGCAGCACAGTTTGTGTACAATTCATGTTTACATCTATGGACAGCCTGCAAAGTACCTTGCACACAACAGCCATTCAATTGATGTAGTCTGAATTTTCATCAATCAGCTATAGTAAGTCCTCACCTTAGAAGGAAAGGGGGGAAAAGAAGTATTCCTGGACTGAAAATTACAGCAGCATCAAAAAGTGAATTGTCCAGGCATTACTACTGCATTGACCTATTCCAATAAGTTCTAACTCACTGCAGCTATCAGTAAAGAGAAGCCAAAGACAACAGAAAGTAAACTATGAGTGCTTACTGGGTAGCATAAAATAAAATTAGAGGAATGGGGAAAGGCAAAGCATAAAGCTGTCTATAACAGCAAGCATTACCAAGGAATATTAAAACAATTCATTTAACAAATATTTATTAAGTGCCTGCTGTAGGCCAAATACTATCCTGATTGCTAAGAATATAAGGGTGAAAACAGTGAGAAAGGGCTGAACTTACATGTGCAATATTTTTAAGTGCAAAGTGTTGGTCTAGAAATTATTACTTTCTAAAGTGCGACCAAAAGAGCAGCTTAAGGGCCAAAAGAGACTATTGATACCCAATTACGGGTCAAAATCTAGGAAACTATCTTGCCAAATTGTGATTACGTAGGAACTCTCTCCCACGACTGCTTCTGAATGTTAAAAGGGCTTCCTTTATTTTCAGTGATTATAAACTGCTCATATAGAAAATTTGAGTTCCAGATACTTGAATACATTCCCTACTCTGAGATGAGCTCTGTCCATGCACAGGTTGTTTTAGTAATTAAGGTACCAACAACTCTGCCATCATGAATGAAAAGGGGCTAATTTATTAAACTAGTGCTGCTATATACGAGATGTGGTATGGGAGATAGTGGATAGTAGTTGCTGTGTCCTCTAAGGTTAAAATAACAGAAACCAAATGGATATACAACAAAAGGAATTTAGGTTAGACATTGGAGGAGTTGTGAGGCACTGATTCACACTACCAAGGTATACTCTGAGTCATCTCTTCTGCAGAGTTTGAAAGAAGAAGTAGCCTGCTTTCTTCTAAGACAGTTTAAGGCAAAGCAAGCAGATGTGAAGCTGAATTCTTAGTGTTTCTTTTGGACATGTTTTTCTATTGTACATAACCATTTGCATATGTATGGAAAAAAATATGAACCTTTCACTCTAAGAATTAAAAGAACTGATATATCTAAAATGCCATCTAGGACAAAATCTGATTTAGTATGCTCCTAGCCATGAAGCTTTCATGGATCTAATAGTTCCTTCTTGTAAATCAACGTCAATAATATAAATTATCAAACAACCTGTTTGCCTTATGAATAAATCCAAATTCCTCACTTTTTCAAAAATTGAGATCTTAATATGTGGGTACTACAGTATCCTTGTTTAAACAATAGTCTATGGATAGAGTTAAAAAGAAATTACATATTGTATTTACTCACGGAATACATGCTCCACAAAAGCACTAGTAGTAAGCTATTTTGAGGATTTTCCTATAACCCTTGCTATTGAATATTTTCCACTCAAAGCAGCATGGACACCTTTACATTGATGCCCCCTTAGCAATATCAAACAAGTCTATATATGTAGTCCACAACACCTCACAACTTAAAAATCTTACTGTACAAATGACTTATGCCAGTAATATTAACAAGTATATTTCTTACTATTCATTCATCCATTCATTCATTCAACAAGTGTTTACTGAGATTTTACATCTAGGCATTTTGCTAAGTGTAAAGACACCAAGCTGACATAATTACAGTTTCTGTCCTCCGACATAGAAACATAACATTACAACACCAAAACACATGTATTGGATGTCAAAAGAGAACTGACAGCAAGTTACTATGTAAACCAAGTACCCAGAAAGTTCAATGGTCCAAGCAACTAACTATGCAAAAGAAGTGGGGAAGTCTGTCCAGAATCTTGGGATGGCTCACTCATCTCTGCTCTCCTTCTCCCTGCCTTCCTCCAAAATAGAGGCCGGATAGCTAATATTCAGTAGAGGCTGGAAAGCTAATTTCTATCCCATTCTAGAAAAAATTATATGGTACACTTTTGGCCAGTGAGATGTAGGTGAAAGTTCGCATGACGAACGGGCACCCCTTTCTAAAGAACAAGACAAAGCTCCCCATGAAGGGAAGGTTTCTGAGCTCCCTTCACATTTCTTCCTGCTTCAAAGTAAACACACTTTCTTTAGGTATAAAAGTCATCTGTAAAATAAGAAGCAAAAGTTATACACTAAGGATGGTGGAAAAGGAAGATGTTACTGGCTCCTTGATACCTGTAAACTAACTGCCTCTAGAGTTCTTATGACAGGAGACAAATAAAATCCTACTCATTTAAGTCATGGTAAGATTTTCTACTATTTGGAATCAGAGACATTTTTTACCAGTAAAAGAAAGCTATAAAAAAGAGGAGATATTTGGGTTACACAATCAATGGCACCACCTTCATTGATTTAGAGTATGATCTTATCCTTTCTAGCCACAAGAAATAAAAACTCTTTTGAATTTGCATGTCCACAACTATCCTATAATTTTTAGTAATCTAGATTACTTTAATAAACATACTCCAATTTCTCTGTGGAAATGCATTTGTTGCATACAAGGTCTGACAATTAAGTTTGCAAACTTGTTGCAATGATGTTGCTAACCTTTTTTTTTATATCAGAGGGATTATTCATTATGAATTTGTACCAACTGGACAAACAGTTAACCAAGTTTACTATTTGGAAGTGTTGAAAGGCTGTGTGAAAAAGTTAGACGACCTGAACTTTTCGCCAACAATTCATGGCTCTTGTATCACGACAATGCACCAGCTCACAATGCACTGTCTGTGAGGGAGTTTTTAGCCAGTAAACAAATAACTGCATTGGAACACCCTCCCTACTCACCTGATCTGGCCCCAGTGACTTCTTTCTTTACCTGAAGATAAAGGAAATATTGAAAGGAAGATATTTTGATGACATTCAGGACATCCAGGGTAATACAACAACAGCTCTGATGGCTGTTCCAGAAAGAGTTCCAAAATTGCTTTGAAGGGTGGACTAGGTGCTGACATCAGTGCATAGCTTCCCAAGGGGAGTACTTCGAAGGTGACCATAGTGATATTCAGCAATAAGGTATGTAGCACTTTATCTAGGATGAGTTTGCGAACTTAATTGTCCGACCTCATGGTCATTACATGATTCTTATTTCTTTTCCTAACTGAAACCTCAACCCCGAAAAACTATAATAATATTTTTATAGTATGGTATAGATAATTCATATATATAATATATACATGCAAATAAATAGCCGAAAATTAGGAAGAAAGGGGTAAGGAAAAAAGAATGGCAAGAGAGAAGGAAGGAGGAACCTAGCTTATTTGAAAGTATAAACTATGTTTTTCAATTTTGTAAGTACTTTATGATAAATGAGCTTTAGGATAAATGAAAGGCCACAAGATAACAGTACCTTTTAAATAGGAAACACTGCCCCCAACTTGAAATCTGTTTATGAAAAATTTTCAAAATTGAAAAATATATATCCAACACATATTTTGTATCCAATTTACCACTAGCATTATTACATTATAATATCCCATCTATCTGTAGTAATCTCCTTAAAATAACAATGTATCTCTATAGAAGTTTCTGTTGGACATGTTTTAAATGTGTACTATTCTTGGGATAGTTTCTATTGTACAGGGCTGAAAAGATTCATTAATTTCAATCACCATCAACTCCATATAACACATACACTTTTTCTGCCTTTTTTGTTCAAATGTATTTCATTGTGGCCATTCAGAGGAAAATTACACATTCCAATAACATTTGAGTTCCTCTCAGTTACCCTTTCAGTGGTTCAGGGTAATGATAGAGTAAAGAAATGTGTCCTTTACAGGCTCTTCTCTTTTTGTTTTTTCTTTTTTCATTTGGTAGAATTTCAGCTTCAAATCTCTTGTGCCAAAAAGCAATGGGTAATGTTTAATGCTCTTTCAAACAGTGGCTTACTTTAGAAAGAAGGGGAATCAGAGTCACGAGAAATCACTCTCATTTTCCACTTTTAAAGACTCTTAGCATATGAAATAAGCCATCGCTTATCTTATTTTCCTAAAATAGAATTATGGCACCATCACAGATTGGGGTGGGGAAAGGAAATAGAATTAGAAAATTTTCAACAATCTCTGAGTATTGGTAGGGTCTAAAAGGGTGAAATTATTGAAAGTTCTAGCCCTAACTTCAGTCAACAACAAAAAAATCCTATATATTTATAAAACCTGGTATTTATATATTCTTTAGCATTATTCATAGGTAGAGGATTCCTCTGTAAACTAGATAAAGCTGCATTCTATTCTTCATGAGACTGCAAGATAAATAAGGATAACAAGTAAAATTTAAGATAATGTAAATGCCTTCATTTTAAAACCAGCATTCAAAGACAATCTATGACAAGCCATGTGAACTCCAAAAGAATATTCCGAGAATGACAAGTCTCCTTTGTTCATATCATCTCAACTTCAATTGCACCTGCAGTTATCTCCTTTAAAATAAATACATCGAGGGCCCTTACATGACATGAAGTCCTTTTTCCCAGGCCCATTTTTATTTGGTTATCTTTTTAGGTGCACTAAAAATTGAGTTTACAATAAACTGAACAGACAGCGTACCAAAGGCTTTTAGAACTATACCATATGGCCCAGGAAGGGAGCAATCTGGACTAGCCCCATTTCAATCTGCAAGCTCGTCCACCTCTATCACACATTATACCACTGTAATAAAATATTAAGATGAAAACGTAAAAGTGAAAATCATCTATCTTTTAGCATTACCGGCAACGATACTTCTGAAAATTTACTGATAAACTTAACGAACATTTACTTTAATTCATATTCTGAAATTTTGGTATGCAACACCAGGCCACTATTCATTAGAAACAATATTTCGGCAGGGATGTGTGTGGGTATTCAACTTATGCTTCAGAAATTTGGAAGGATAAAAAAAAACACTTTTACAAGGGGCATATTGGCAGGAGCTGATGTAACAGATGACACATTCTTGGAAATCAAATAAAAGCAATAGGGAAATAGCCATTGTTGCCTGGTGAAGGCCTAATCACATGGACACAGCTGGAACCAATGTAGATCATTCATTAATAAAATGGTATTGTAGTAGCCCCTTTTTCATGCATTTCAACTGCTGCTGCAGCCAAATCACTGAATTTCTTTGTTTGGTGTCAGTAAGATTGTTTTAATGGGAAATTTGAGAAGATTTAGGACAAGGGGGAAAAAAATCTTGCTCTGTTGCTAAAAATGAGACTAGCTCAAAAAGCTAAAATGTCACTTTACCTTGCAATCAACTTTCACTATCAGCAGCTTAAAATATGCAGCGTAAACCTGAAAAGGGGGAACTCATATGGTACTATGGATAAAAAGTGAGCAGTGTGAGATGTCACAGAAAACATATGAAATACTTGTGAAAGTATTCTACAGCATGATAATATAAGATGTCAGGCAAGGGAAATTAAAATGTATCATAAATTGGGGGGAATTAAACAACTACATTAACACATACTCTTTCAGGCAATACTCTCTATTGAATTTTAACACTAAAGTATGCGTGAGAGAAGATTATTAATATGTTTGAACACATAAACTTAAAAAAAAATCACTATTTGTTATATGTTTCTAATATTTGATAACAAACATGATATTCAAATCACCTACCCAGGAGTTATGTTTAAAATCTGTACTGATATTCAAATGAAACAAAATACTAGTTATAACTATAAACATGGTATTTAATATAATAAAATACAACCCTAATTAAAATAATAAATTTAGTATTAATCGAACTTGGCTGGCATCTCTTAATACATTTATTTTTCCATGTTTCTACAAATATAATGATTAAGTTACTATATCATAATTCCTACAAAGCATATAATATCAAATTGTAACAATACCATAGCTTTGATATGTGTTCTGAATTAAAATTGTAGAATTTATTACATACAAAAATGAAAAACTCAACAACACTTAGCAAAAGAACTGCTCAAACACTACAGGTCTGAAATATATTTCTACTATGCCTCTGTGTATAGTTTGAATAAACAAATAAATATGACTATTCATGCTGCAATTCCAAAGTCACTGAAAAATATTATGTCAAGATTCCTACCAATCAAAAATATTATATATTCCTACCACAGAGAAGATAAAGGGCTAAATTGCCAATAAAATTATACCACTGGAAAAAATGTGTTTAAAGTCAATGAATAGTATTTGACATACCATAAACATTATTTGACATATGTGAACATACAGAATGAAAGAATTTTTTATCTGTATTATCTAAAACCACCAATTCTAATATTATCAGACTTTGGCACAAAGGATTCAAGACACACAGTTATGCGCTTAACTGGACCAACAGGAAAAAAAACTGTTTCACTGGCATTCCTTCTCAAAAATGTCATAATTCTAAAGCTTAAAATGTTGACCTAAAGATTTAATGGATATAACTTAACAGGCATCCCACCCAGATTCATTTCAGCTGCTCTACAGAAAAAGCCACTTAAATACAAGTGAAAAAACAGCATTGGGGATATAGAGAATCATAGCATTTATTACATGTGCATAATATACAAAGCAATTTGAGTATTTGTTTGTTTTGTTAAAGTAATGAGCCAATATGTTGCTGAACCTGTCTTGAGAATGAGGGAAAATAACAGGTGAGTTTATTTAATGCATACTTCTGACATACCTGTTCTACAAATCCTTTTCATGATTTTAAAGTATGTTCTAAATTAAAAATAAATCTGTAAAAATTAAACAACTGTTAGATTGTACAAATTTATCTTAATGTACTACATAGATTTGTATTTCCCAGTATATATGGCATATAAAAATGTTTTACATTAATAATTCTAACACGAACCACTGTTTACTTTCTTTCCAGTCACATTTGTTACACTGTTACAGAAATATATGAGTTCTTCCTCCCCGAGTAATTTCTTATTGCCAAAAAATCATTGACAACTTTTTAAAATGAAAAGCAGTCAAAATAATATCAATCTCTTTCTAAGAAAACATACCCTGCCTATTTAAACTATTCCTATCTTGATTGCAAAACATTAATTTTCAAAATAGATCACTTGAAAGTAAATCATTTGTTTTTGCTTAATACAACAGAAAACATTTACATTTTGAGGAACATTCTACGAAATTTCATAGAATGCTTACTCATAGTGAATATCTAGTCTCCTGCTCAAATCACTGGTTAAAAATCATAATGCTACATTTCCACACCCCTTGTAATAGTAGGTCACCACCTAAAATTTAGAGAGCACTGGGAAGCTAAAATCACGTCTATGTTTTATCTTGCATTTTGATTTCAAAGAAAAAAAAATTTTTAATTAAAATTTATTGGAGTGACAATTTTTAAATGCACATCCTTATATTTAATGAAAGTTCATCTGGTTATCCAACAACACTTATGAGACATTCTAAAAATGAGTATTCAATTTGTGAAAGATATGAACTGATCCTGAGTTTTAGACAAAAATGAAAAACAATGGCAGACTTTCTGGTCTCAAAAAGAGATACCTTAAATAATACTGAATGTCAACTATAATTGAAAAATAAAAACAGAGTTATCTTGACATAAAAATCCATACAATACAAGCAACTATGACTTGGGAGTTTGTTCAAATAATAAGCTGTGAAGCAAGACAAGATTTCAACCAATCAAAAATATTATGTCAACTTGACCAAAGTTAGTAATATTCGGAAGGGTTTTCTGAAAATTGTGGCAAAAATGCAACTGTGAAGGAGATCTCTAAGAGAGCTGGAAAAGGCAAACGCATCAACAAGCTTCTGTAAGTAACAATGCCATCCACTAAATGGGGAAGTTGTGAGAAGAATGATGTTTCCATTTAAGAAAAAAAATTTTTTTTCATCACAGTGGTCTTTGTGAAGATAGAGGAAGATAAGGGAAAAGAAATGACCCAAGTAGGAAAGACTAAGGCTGATGACATCCTCTGGTGATGCTGAGAGGGTAGACCCTCTGCCTTATGAAAACCACCGCCAGAACCAAGCTACACAAAACATTTTGGCTGCCAGCCTAGAACAGTGCCAGGCTGTTTGCGGGGGTGGGGGGTTGTTGTGTGTGTGTGCGTGTGCTAGTACTGTGGGATTGTCACTTTGATACACATAGAGAACAAAGAATAATATAGTACGGGGTGGGAGGGGATTATTTTGCCCCTTTAAATTCAGGTTAGCATTTTGTTTTCTTTGACAGGTCTTGAAAAGACCCACAAAACAAAAGTTATGCTGAAGAATGGATCAATTGCCTAAAGAAATTGCGTGAGTACAATATTGTTGACAGTTTAAAAGCGATGTGAGAGATTAACATTTTAAAAAATCAGACTTAAAAGTCATATACGTACCTGTTTAAGAGACCAGAGACCAAGAAATACATGATTCACCATCACATAATCTTTTTTAAAATCTGATAATATAAAGGAAGGCCATAAAACCTGGCAAAAAGAAAAGGAAGTGATATAAGTATTATAATTTTTAGGTCACTATTTAAAAGCAACTGTGTCTGCTGCTATTCTGACCTTGATTTCTCCAGAGTTAATCTGATTAAAAGATTATGACATTAGAATCTGAATATTTTATGCCTTTACAGGGAAAGAGGTGATAAATGATCAAAAATGTTTAAAGGATAAACCACAAATCATCTACAAAGTTGCCACAGACACAAACAGGAAAACCGCCTCTTCTATTCAATTCTGTACTAGAAGCAAAGCTAACACAAATGAGAAAGCCAAGTGTGTACTAGAAGCAAAGCTAACACAAATGAGAAAGCCAAGCTTCAACTAAATATACCACCTGAATCTGGTGAACAAAATACCCATAAGCTATTAGCTCCTCGAGGTATGACCTCTTTCTCTGTAACGCACAAGATAAGTAGAGGAAGAGGTCCATTTTCTACAAACCAAATGAAAAGAAAGAATGAACTGTGACAAGCCCAGATCCCATGCTGGCAAATTTTACACTAAGCTCAGCATCATCTAGAAGCAGTATGTTTCTCCCTGTCAATCACAGGAAGGGAAAGTTGTGAAACTGATACAGTGTTGATGAAAAACACTAAAGGTCTACTAGTCCCTTCCTCCAGAACCTCTCCACTGAATCAACTGTTAAAAGAAGACAAACGGCTGTTACAGAAATAGCAAGAACTAAAGCACCTGCCGCAGATGTCCCACGTGGAGGCATGGAGTATTTACCACCTGAGCCTATCTGATTTCTGACAAAATGATCTCCTGCCCAGTTTTGTTCATGGCCACAGATTCTGATAGCAAGTCACGATCAGTGTTGGGAAAGGCGATGGGGGAGGGAGAATTTGAGGAAGAAACCAACTGAGAACAGTGGCCAAACTTCAAACAATAGACATGCTTCTCTTCCTATGCAAATTAGTGCCCCTGCACAATACTTTGGGACGACAAAACCTGTGGTAAAGGTTTCAGAAACAACGATTTACTCTGGGTGGCAAGGGTAAGTCTGCCATATACTCAAAGAATGTATTATTTTGCTCCTCATTGTTCTTTTACATTTCCTTTCTTTCCTCTAGGATATACTGCTGATGCTATTACCAAATGGACACTGATAGTTGTGGCAAAGCATTCATGTGTTGCCAAAGTGGTCCAGAGAATGATGTCTGGCTGGCTTTAGTTCAACAAGGAACATGAGGCAAAAACAGGAAGCAAAAAGAATGAAAGGTGTAGAAGAAGCTAGCCGATAAGTCTTTTTTCTGTTTATTAATGATGCAGATGAAATGGGGGAAAATCTAGAAAAAAACAGCCAAGCTGACTAAATTACAAAGAAAGATTAAAGGCATGAAATGTGTATAATTTGGCTGACAACCAAGGAACAATATGAGAGCTGTCCACAACTCTCCAAAGTATATACATAAAAAGAAGAGCAGGGAATTTTTCTCTACAATGGAAGTGTGAATATATGAAATAATAATGAGATAAAACGAAAATAAAGAAATCTGACTTTAAGCAGCAGAGGAAGTAATCTGGCAAAACTTGAGAAAGGCTGCTTCCTTCTCTTTAGAAATACTTCTGATCAGACTAACTCATACTGCAGTAAAGGGTAGATGATAGGAAACAACAACATACTGCCAGAGGACTAAATAGATGGAGAATTCAAAATGAAGTACCATTTGCTTATTGGATGATCCAGAAATACTGATGTCTCTCTTTACACATGTCCAATCTGGCTAATGCAGAGGCACCTGCGAGATCACAAAGGGCATAAGATGTTATCTTCAAAATGAACTCAACCTGAATTCTGAATCTTGACCTAGACAAGAGTTTACCCGAATGATTTAGTGGTCTGATTCTTGGATATTCCAAGATAGAAGAAGAACTTCCAAAAATAGAAATGTTCTGAGTCTTAACTAATAAGAGCTTTTTTCAGTATTTCCAAGGAGTTCCAAAATAGATTTTAACTCAAAAAATAATAACAATAATAATTCAGATTAGAGGTCCTTAATCACGGTACATGGACGGCCTTCAGGAGTCTATATACGCTGAAAGGATACATGTAAAATTTGTGGGAGTATGTAAATGGATCCCTCTGTAGAGAAGGTCTTTAGTAGTTTGTCAGATTTGCAAAAAGGTCCATAATCCCAAAAACTGTCAAGAACCTTTGCTGAGGATAGTTTAAAATCTCAGAGGCAGGTTGGAATGCCTATGGGTCATCAGTCCAGGTTTGGGGTTTTCACCCCAGGCAAACAGTGGAGGTACAAAGACATTTGTATACCTGGCGTAAATACCTTAAGAACACTACTTTCGGGGAGAGCATTACATCAGCTTTAAACTGTTACTTAAACTTCCACAGCCCTAAATTTTTTGCCATCCACAATAAAGAGAATAAGATGTTGCCATATACCCAATATGATATGGTGACTTTCCTGTTCTGTATATATGAAAGTCAGAATCCTTAAGTATATTGAACTGACAGAGTCAAAACTCACATAGTAACTCATCCAAAAACGATCCTTGATGACAAGCAGAAAGGAGGAGCCAGCAAAGCAAAAAGAAAGATGGCTCCCAAACAACTTACACAGCACAAAATCACAGGATTACCCCAACACATCTTTTTAAAGAATTATTTTAAGCAGTAACCACAGACTCAGAATAACCTATATCAGAAGGAAACCAGGTCAAAGAACCTTCCAGGCACCAACTATGAATAAGACAGGAAAGCATTCATAGCCGCAGAGAGAAGCCTGAGTTGGAGAGTCACCAAAAAAAAGAAGTTAAGAGAAAGAGAAAGACTGAGAAGACACCAATCAAGTGTGTGTGGGAGGGGGGTGGGGATCCTTCAAGATGGCCTGTTTGAAATAATGATCTTGTACTACATTCTCTCCAAAAAAAATTCACCACCTGAGCATCTACCAGGCACTGCAACTCGTGCTGGGAATTCAGCTGTGAACAAGACCAAGTCTGCCCTGCTGGGGCTTAATTTGGGGGGAGGGGAGGAAGGATGCAAGGAGATGTGTATATCAGCAGTATCATTTCAGTTTCTGATACACGATGTGAAAGAAATCAACACGATGATGTGCCCGAGACGTGGGAGAATGGCCTCCATCTATCGAGTACGTCACAGTGATATTCACTCCAACTCTCAAAGTTAGTCAGGATCTCAGAGAACTGAGGTTGGGAAAGGACCACAGGGGCGTCGAGTCACACCTCTTCATTTCAGAGATGAGACTGGGAGAGCCATTGAGGAAGACAAAGTAGCACACCCTCATCATCACCAGACATCAAAACACACACACGTAGACTGAGTTATGATTTTCTGATACATGCTCTGCCTTTAGAAGAGCAGCCCGAGAACAAGGAACTGAACTGCATTTCTGAATCTTTTAAAAAACTGGCTGAGGATACCACGGACTTCTAACCCTTAATATTTAACAAGGAACCACATGTGATTGAAGTGTACGTAGTAAATATTCAAGTTTTTAAAATGAAAATCTTAAAATTCAAAAGTAAAAATAAAATGATGCTGAACAGGAAAAGGTGTGGAAATGTATTTATTCATACACACGTACCTGCATAGAGGGGATCCTTGGTGGTAAAAGAGTTTGGGTTTTCCAGCCTCAATAAAAGATGCTATCATTCCAGCTTCCACACATCCATCATCACCCCTGCCTTCCATTCCAAACTGTCCACCACCAGATACACAACAAACAGGCATACACAGAGGCCATTTCAATTGCTATAATAGATAATGCTGTTTGACTACTCTATCCCTAAGAGTCTGAGTGTTTAAAAACATGCAAAAAGACAGACAGAAGCACTTAAAAAAAAAAAAAAAAAAAGGAAAGAGGATTCTACCAGCTATCAATATAGAAATGGAGTTCAACATTTCTTAAATAAGTTGTTTAACTTATTTAAGGAAAGAAACATCTGTTTGAAAGTCAGAGATTCCAAAAGATCAGTGACATAAAGCTTCCCCAAAGCTAGATGTCTTCCTATTACATTATTTTCTTAATACTTGCAAACCAGATTACCTATCATCTCCAACCTAAGATAGCAACCTTGAGTCTTTTTCTTTTGAATGTGAGGATATTCTATGATATGTGTCATCTCACTGACCAGAAGGGATGCTGCTCACTGGCCAGGACACTGATCCATTCCATCTTCCTTGGAAGAGTCTTCCCTTCCAAAGCTGTACAGTTCTCAAGAGGCTGGCCCTCCAGAATGATAACCCAAGTTTCTTTGGTCAGGGACACAGTAAGCCCTTTTCTTTAAACTTCTCCCAAGTCAGAACTTTTCACAAATTCTACACACACACACACACATACACACACACACACACACAAATGACTTATTCACATTAATTTTCTTTGTATTGCCATCATTCGTTGTCTTCATTTTTAATTTAGTGGTATTTTTAGCCAAATGGAATGAAATATAATCAGTTTTTCTCAATCCGTCTCAGCTCTACTCTTCATCTCTTCATCTTCTGGGACCCAATTCATGTGATCCTTTAACAACTATTTCACACCAAACCAGATATCTCCCTAAAGCTTACCAATCTAGCCTCCAGGCATATTTCTTAAATAAAAGCAGTAGATCTTTGTAAACCTGAAATTTGCATACTAAAGGAACAAATCAACTATCAAAAGACCTAGTAGTATATAACAGTTGCTCACCTCTAAGCAGAGTTTAAAATTCATTTCAATTTATTGTTTTTTTTTGTTTTTTTTTAAGAAACAGCTATTGACTTTTTCCTTTTGCAAAATACTGTGTTTAATGGCCTAGTTAAATTAGAGGTGATGGTGTGAAGCAAGTGTTTTAAATTGGTAAATTCTAAACCTTTTAATAAAAGTACATCAGTCAGAAGTTTTAATAAGACTCAGCAGGACAGAGAAGAATTAACAGTCTGTAGGTATCAAAAGGGGGTGATAGGCAATGATAACCTTAATCATTTGCATAGGGATTTATAATTTCATTGCTTAAAGGTTAATGAAATTATGTGGTATTTGGCCCACTCTTATCCAGAAAATGATTTCATGCCTCGGTTTGTATATATTTATCAATTGAATCACATAACAGAAGAAATGATTCTTTTTACAAATTAATCTACTGAATTTTCACTTATGTACTCCTGGGTGCACAGCTATCATTATCTGTTCTAACCAATAATTGGTGCCCTAAGACAAAAACAAGGTTTCCAAAAGCATCTCACAAAAAAAGAAAAAACTCGCAATCAGAACTCCAAAAGTACAGTAAGTTGCTAAAATGATTGCTTTAAAAAAATTAGATGCATTTCTTTATCTACTTTCTACTTCACCTATTGCTACATGGTTGCTTCTGCCAAATATTAACATAAAAATCTACCCTGGAGATTGAAGGTATTCGACACATGACTTGAAAAGGAATGAAGAAATGCTGACAATAACACAAATAATTAGAACAGTTAAAATAATAAAAGAATTCCAGACCAGAGCAAGTTTTAAAACATCACGGCAAAAACCACACCCCCCTGGGGCCTTGCTCCACTGAGGACCCAGGGCACTCAGGACCAGCACTTCACTTGGTACCCAGTTAGAATGGAAAACTACAGAGTCTAGCTTTGGGCAGAGCAGTGTTTCCTGTCCAGCTGCACGTTAGAGTCACCTGGAGTGCTTTAAAAGAAAGTGGCTGACACTCAGGTCCCACAACCAAAGATTCTAGTTTCCTCAGCAAATTTTAGAAGCTTCCCGAGGTGATTTCTGATGTCCAGCTGGGGTTGAGAAATACTGATACAGAGCACTGGCTCTCGAAGTGTGTTCCCCGGACCAGCAGCACCACCAGCACCACCACCACCACCAGCGGCCAGGAACTTCTTAGAAATGCAAATTTTCACCCCATCCCAGACCTACTGAATCCGAAACTCTGGGAGGAGTTCTAGCGATCTGTATTTTGAGGAGTCCTTCAGAGGATTCTGATATACAGTGATGTTTGGAAAACACTGCTTACACTTGGTATTAGCCAAAAGGCCAAGAAGCAATTGAAAAACACTACTTTCAAGTGAAAACTAAAACAACCTGAGTTTCAATCCTCCCTCCACAATTTACTGGCGATGTGACCTTTGGTCGGCTCTCTAAACCTCACTTCCCTTACATGCAAAATAACAGAGTTAGCTAACATTTGTTAAACATTTATTAAGTTGGTGCAAAAATAATTGTGGTTTTTAAAATTATTTTTAACCCTTTAAGCCGTAATTACTTTTGCACCAACCGAACATTTCCAGAGAGTATGCTAATAAGCACTTCACACATATAATCTTACAACAAGCTTACCAGGTAGATATCAATATCATTTACATCCAAAGATTATTGAACTCATCCAAGATTAAAAGGTGAGTAAGCAAAATCAGAATTTAAACTTGACTTTTATAAATTCCAAAATGAATGCCCTTTCCCTAGTCCACAAAACAGGCTTTCCTGGTCTACCCTTCTTTCCTTTCCTCCTTCCTTCCCTCCTACCTGTCTTGTCTTTCTCATTTTCTTTACAAGAAAGCTTATTTGCCTACTAAAAAGCTAGAGATGAACTAGCATGTACAATATTTACTGAGTGACTACAAAGTACCTGGCATTCAGCCCATAGCAGAAAAAAAATTAAAACTTTTAAACTTTAAAAATCAGAGCAGTAAAGTTACAAGCTAGATGGAAACACACATTTTTCAAAACACAGGGACACATATGATTTATTTCTAAACTGGTGAGTCAAAAACAGAAGTAACTCAAGAGTTCATGGGATTAGAGCTGAGACCAAGGCAGGATGCCAGGAGGAAGTGTGGCTTATCCTGGAACAGGGTGAAAAGCCTGTCCTGCACAGAGGGGGAAAAGGGGTTAGGGAACAGGAGAAAACACAGCTAAGTAAGCGAAATGGGTCCAGATTGTATCTTAGAGTAAGAATTTAACTTTACTACCATAAGAATAGAACATGTTTTATTTCACAGAATATTTTTGATGGCACTGATAGTAAACTTCAAATCAAACCATAGGTACTTATTATAGAAAAAAAGAAAAAAAATCAACCTAGGGTTATACTGGGGGAAAGAAAAGCAGGAGAAAAAGTCCTTTCTATTACTACAAGTGTTACGATCCACTCTTTACTATAGTGCTTCCATGGGCAATTCACATGCATTCCACGGCATTTGCAATCATTCATTAACCCAGCCAACACTGCCTGATCACATTGAGTTAGGTACCGAGGATAAAAAGGTAAGTGAGGTACTGACCCAGGGCACACGAGCATTTGTGTAAGCAGCAGACTGCCAAATGTTTTATGCCACATTTACATGAGGTTATTAGGAATTCAGAAGGCCAGTATAGACAGCGCAATTCTTAGAAATGACTTCTATGACATTTCTGAAAAGTCAGTGAGGTATAAGCTAGCCACAGTGCTCCACACAGAACCTGTGAGTCCATTGTTTACGCCAGCATCACACCTGTCTGCTCCCAAGTGGAGCGTCCCCAGCCCATCCCCAGTGAAGACTTTCTCACAGCAAAGAAAAGCAGGCTAACAAGAAATCCAGAGGTCAGCTTTTTAACATTCACATCATTCATTTCATTTTTCACTGAAGGACAGATGAATAACCGTGCTCAGAAAGCCTCGGGATGATTCTGCCTGTGTATTAATGAAGGAATACATACGTCAGGCACAATGGGCTGACTGGATTCACTAGCACCTCGAGTTGCCATCTCTGTCAATGGCAACCCCAGTGCTGCACGATGTCGTCTTCAGTCTACTAGACCCTGCCAACTCCCTGATGCCCGTGTGCCTCTAAGAACCAATGTCACAAGAATACATAATACATCCACCAGACTATGCTGAAATGATGCGGTGCTAGGCTTCTTTTTTCTCAGAATGTGAACTCAATTTGCGCTAATAGAAATTACAGCATTTTTCAAACTAAACGTATTTAAGAATCGGCAATGTGTCTTTTGTGAGGCTATTTATCAATAACTTATACAAATGTAATCAAATAACTGAATCCCAGAGTTAAAAACCACTTGAAAGGTAACCTGGTGAAACACTCTTTTATACAACGTAGTATCTAGGGCACATATAGTGTTAAAACAAAAACAATGGTATCAAAGACACTAAGTACTTGGAGCAATAAATTTCTATGGCCCCAATATATCCAATTCACATACACTACCATATTTTACTAAAATGCAATCGTATATGATAATGTGAGACTAAAAGGTTGGTACTTAAGAGTAGCTGAATTTCAATAAAAAGCAGTTGGTATGAAATCATCTTTTAAAATATTCAGACAATGCCATGAAGATATCCACATGTACTTGGATGCATACACATTAAAGAACTTGTTTAGATTTACTGAAGCTATACCTGCTGTCAAGAAACAAAAAAGACGTGAAGGTTGATCAAACACAACTTTGCCTCCAGTATCGTATTAATGTTTTCCACTAGTGCTGTCCTAAAAGTTAACAGTCAATGTAATCCAAAGGTTTCTCTTTATTTCTATATTTAAATCATCACAGGTTTGATCAAGCATGCAAATCCCGACGGGCTCAGGGTTCCCATCAAAATGTCTTCTAGGAACATTAAAAATTGAATGGGCATAAACAACTCCAACAGAGCGGAGCTCCTGACAGCATTGCTGTGATCTTCGTGTTTCATGTGCAACAACACTGGGGAACTTTGCGAGGGAATATGAGCAGCTAATTACTATCTCTAGCTGGAGGGTAGGTGTGCTGATCTCTACAGGTGTCCCAGCGGCAGTGCTGCGCCTAGTCCATTGCCTCGTGAAGACACTCAGTGGAAGGACTCGCCGAAGCCCTGCAACACATCTGACAGAATACCAGATTGTGGGGTGTTCAGGAAGAAACATGTTGTGACTTCTTAAAGATACCACTAAGGAAAAACAGCAGCTGGAAAGACTTTAAATGGTTCGTGAAAGAATAGTATAAGACAGTATATAAAGAGTAAGATATAAAATGCTATGTATCCATCACACACAAAACAAGGATACTGATGTTGTCTGAATGAGTACAGTAGGTTTTTCAAAGAAAATACTCTGATTTTCTTTTGTTTTTATTAAAGTTTACTGGGGTGACAATGGTTAATAAAGTTACACAGGTTTCAAGTGTCCAATTCTGTAATACGTCATCTATAAATCATGTTGCATGTTCACCACCCAGAGTCAGTTCTCCTTCCATCACCATATGTTTCATCCCCTTTACCCTCATCTACCACCCCCTCTCGCCCCTTACCCTCTGGTAACCACTAAACTGTTGTCTGTGTCTATGAGTTTTTGTTTCTTCATTTCTTTGTCTTGTTCCTTTGTTGTTTTCAGTTTTATTTTCAAACCAAGAAACAAAAAGGAAAAACACTAACTAAAGAATCTCATGCTGGGCCATCTTTTTTCATTCGTGAAAGACAGTGGCCAGTGCTGGGGATGCAATTTTAGAAGGACCAAAAAAAGATCTGAGAAATTATCCACTATAGGAAATGAGTAAACAAAATAGTCATCTGATGATAGCGGAGGTATGTATTCCATTTACATGTGATGCCACTTACAGGATTAATAGTCCTTAAAATCTCTCCCAGAATACTTGGGAAGAAGTATGCTTAATCATACAAACACACACAAACCAGAGACAAACACCCCCTATTCCACTACCTGCTACCTACAAGATCTTGGCCAAGAAACTTAACCTTTCTGTTCTTCAGTTTCTTCATCTACTGATAAACAAGACCTACCTCATTCGGGTGTTTTAAAATAAGACTACTTGGGCCAGGGCAAGGATACAGTAAGCGAGTGCTTAATAAATTGTAATTGGAGTTATGAAAACTTCCTACGTACATTAGTCTCTCCTTCTAGGTAGAGCACTAGCCAATCGGAAAGCACATTGGAAAGTAGGGATTCATCAATGGCGTGCTATTCAGAAATCTGGTATATGGTGCATCTTTTTAAATAAAGGTGTATCACTTGGCTTTTGAGCAACCAATAAACACACAAACACAACTTTTAACTAATTCTTTAATACTTTTTTGGAATAATCATTCATTGTGATGAAAATATCTTATTTTAAACATTGAAATTTTGTGGAGAAACTAGTCATGTACTGTAACAGTAAAGCAAGGAAACTCCTAATAATACTTCAAATGTCATCTACTTAGGAAAGACTCTCTTTCTGGTAATAGTAAGGTTAACATTCTTAGGCAATAAATTTTCTCAGAATAAAAAAATGCCTATAAATGATAATAAGAGATTTTCACCAATTATTTTTATCCAAAATTTCCTATTTAGTATTGTTCTTTAACCAAATGGAATTAAGATAGTATCTCCGATCATCATTAACATGAATCACCAGTTGTGTAACCAAAACATCACTGGTCTTTAAAAAAATTAATAAAAGCAAGAGTTAAAATGGTTTCAGACTATTCTCAAAGGAACTAAAAAAGGGGAAAGAATTTAAAGAAAAATGTGTACAAAATACATTAAAATAACAGATTATTTCCAAAATTAAGAATGATTAGACCCATGGGAATGCTCAGAATGTAATTATTTGAAGCAATATCCTTCCCACTCTCAGTAGACGATTATGTCAGAGGCTTATTTCTTCAAATCTGAACAACGCAATAACCTTCCCTTGTCTCTTCCTTTAATTCCTTCTTTCTCCGCCATCCTCCAGTTTTTAATGGCATCCCAAACACCGTAAATGCTAAGAACTGACCTGCTGTGCTTCCTTTAACACAAGCTAATTATGTCGCTCCCACACCCAAAGATCTATTCTAATGGGGGAGGCAAGCATATAGATAATTAAAGAGGTGTGAGTGGGTGTGTGTGCACACGTACGCATGCATGCATGTCTGTGCAACCCACAAGATACTAAGAGAGGATAAACCAGAGGTCAATTCATTTTGCCACGTATAAGTCAAGGAAGACTTCATACAACTGATGATAGCTACATGAAATAGTGCCTACAAACAAATTCAAAGTTCCAGGCCATGGGTATCCATTGAAAAACCTCAATTGACTGTGTTCCAGGTGTATCCCACACTCTCCTCATTCAGACCTACATGTCCTCATTCTCTAAACATAGTGAACACTCTGCTGTCAGAGGGTTTCTGTCTTGAACCCCTTTTTCAACTTTCCCACTTTCAAAGTTTGAAAAATATTATATCCTTATATCCAGACATTCCACTTATTTTTCCATTCTACTTGCTTTTCATAAGCAGTTAAATCAGTGGCATCCCAACAAGCATGAATGTTCAGAACTGAGTTAAAAAGACTTTGTGGACTTTGTAAGAGCAAGCAGGACGACAATGTTAATTCAAACATTCTGAAGGAAAGTGATTTTCAATTTAAAATTTAGTTGTTCAGGTGAAATATCAATCAAGTGAGAAAAAGGAGAAAACATATTCTTCTCTCACATCTCAGGAAACTACTACAAGATATATACCACAAAAACATAGGAGTAACGAGAAGGAAGGAAAACAGTATGAGATTCAGAAACAGGCGAAGGGAGTTCCTAGTTTAAGAGCAAAGGAAAAGCACAGGAAGGGAGATCTAGAACATGAGATGGTAGGAGAATGGCAGTCTCCTGGAAGAAAATATTCAAGAAAAAAATAAATTATCCAGTGTGATTTATTTTATGGAAAATTATACTAAGAAGCTCCTGGAAGATACAGGAAGAAATGTTAAGAGTGACAAGAACCTAAGTAAATGAAAAGACAAGGTATTACTAACTCCATGAAAAACAAAAAATCAGAAGTGAACTTTTGTTTTTGTTTTTGTTTGTTTTTTAATTTATTGGGGTGACAATTGTTAGTAAAATTACATAGATTTCAGGTGTACAATTCTGTATTACATCATCTATAAATCCTATTGTGTGTTCACCACCCAGAGTCAGTTCTCTTTCCATCACCATATATTTGATCCCCCTTACCCTCGTCTCCCACCCCCCACCCCCTTACCCTGGGGTAACCACTAATCTATTATCTCTATCTATGAGTTTTTGTTTCTCATTTGTTTGTCTTGTTCTTTTGTTGTTTTTGGTTTATATACCACACATCAGTGAAATCATATGATTCTCTGACAGAAGTGAACTTTTTTATCAGAGTTCATTACAATGCTCAGTTATAAATATCTGCATAGTATAATGATGTAACACTAAAAATAGATTAGCAAAAAGTAGGAATAATATTGGGAATATGCAGAGAAGGGACAGCAGTATAAAGATGAAAAAATCCTCAAAGACCATAACATAAAGTCAACAAACAATATGTAAAATAAATGAATCAAAAGGTAGTAATGTGTGTATCTGTAATTTAGCAGTACGGACATATATAATAACCAAAAGAAACAGATGAAAGATTAAAAATGGTTGCCTCTAGAGAAGGAGACAAGAAAGAATGGGTAAGAAACCACTGTATTTTCTAATAGGTCTTTTACCACAATTAGAATTTTAGACTAGGTGAAGGTACTACTTTGACAAAAATAAGAATTAATTTAAAAAATGAGTCATGTTCAAAAGAATGTTTCTGACAGTGTTTTTTCATAACATTGAAAAGCAGAAACAATCTAAATCACCAATAATAGGTGACTGGTTAAATAATTTATATTATATCTATACAATAAATGGCTACGTAGCCACTTAAAATTATGTAGAAAAATATTTAATGATATGGAGAAATGTTCATATTATGAAATGAAAAATGACAGGTCAAAATACAGCTAAGGAAAAAAAATGCAATATCTCTGAAAATATTAATGGTAATTTTAGAAAGTTTCTCTTCTCAATGCTTCTCTGATTTTCCAAATTTTCTAAACAGTAGCTTTGTAAATGGAAATAAATATATATATAAAATTTAATGCTACTAATTACTCTATTTTACATAGTGTTTCTTTAGGAAGCCTTCCCGTATATCGGGGCCAGAATTAATCTTTCCTTTCCACTGTACTTTGTATGTGCCACCATTGGGGCATTAAGTGCAATCTGCTTTGTAAAACAGGTCATTGCTTATGTCTGTTCTTCCACTGGATTTCGCCTGCTGAAGAGAGGACCATGTGTAAGCCATCATACTCTAGACTGAATGGAATATGCCTGGCCTTCTGAAGACAATCCCCCAAAATCAGGAAATCCTAAAAGAGGTCTGAGCATTACTTTTAAAAAACAAGTATAGAATCATTAGTTTTGAGAAGGATAATATAAAATATAAGTTCTCTGGTTGGTTGCTCTTATCACACTGCTGTTTAGTCCCATTTCACATGTACTATCTCTCCAATTGACTTCCAAAATATTTTTGTCTTTTGTCTAAAGACTGCAGCGAGGCAGTGTTTAAATGCAGATTTTTCAGGATTTCTGAAAAGATTCACCTTTATCACTTCAAAATGACAGTTACTGAAGGACTTGGTTAGTAGAATATCAGTTAGCCAAAGTGTTACTATAAATAAATTAAAATTAGGATTATTTGTTTTTATATGAGTATAGGATTTCTAAATTAAGTAGAAACTTAAGTACTATGTTTAGTGGAGCAAATATGAAAAAAACATTTCATAACGTTTGGCTTTTATTTAGAACTACTTTCAAAGTGACAAATAAACGAAGCAGCACAAATACGAGAAACAACTTTTCTGATCAAAACCAGAAAACTCCACTCATTGTAAAATGCAAAGAATTCTTAACTCTTTCCTATTATATATAAAGGAATCAACGTTCAGTACATTTGACTAAAAGTCATAAAAGGATTCAAATATTTTATCTTGGTGGAACTATTTTCTCCATGAGATCAACCACTACTTTTCAGCATGCTTTTAGAATAGACCATGTATGAGTAAGAGGAGTCACAAAGAACAGAATGTTATGAAGTAAAGAGCTATTTTATCCGCCCTCACTCTCCCATTCCCAGAGGTCTGAGCAGTAGGGCATAAGGACACGGCAAATAGCCTTTTACAGAGCAAGGTTAAACTGTCTATTGAGTGACAACTGTGAAATAAGAAAGGAATTAAATTCTAATCGCAATTGGATTTGTAGACTTTCATTTCTTAATGGTTTATCAACTTTTAAAAACAAACAAGGAGATAATAGTTTAACTACAACACGATAAAGGATAATTTGCTTTGCAACATAATGTGCCATCAGTTGACATTATATATTAAGTTATATGCAATACAGATTTAAGTTATTGCAGAGAGGAGACCAAGGCAGAAAAATTTTAAACCAAAAATGTTAGTAATAATACCAAGAGAACTTTATTTGAGCATCTCAAAAATGTTAATATAATGAAACGTATTGTTTATTTTACAAAACATCAATTTTTTAAGAACATATCCTCTGCATTAAACAAAACACATTACTAAGAATTCTAGAAAATGCTAACCAATCTACACTTCAGAAAGCAGATCAACAATTGCTTGAGAGCTGAGAAAGGGGTGGGGGGGGGGATGAGGAAAGGGGAGATTAACTTCAGAAGGACACAAGGGAACTTTCTAGGGTGACAGAAATGTTCTCAATCATAATTGTGGTCGTAGTTACACAGCTGCATGCTTCTGTCAAAGCTCATCACGTTGCTCATTTAAAATGGGTACAGTTTATTGTAAGTAAATTATACCTGAATAAAACCGATATAAAGAACTACTCATTACAGTTGATGATGGCTGGCAATCATTCCAATTACCTAAAGACTTCTACTGAAAATTTATTGTGTTTCTGAAACACAAAGTTAAAGATACCATGAGTAAAAACAAGGTAAGTGATAGCATTAGTTTACAATCACCAGTCATAATAAATTACAGTCATAATAAACAACAAAATAAAAAATAAAAAGGGTCATGTGTTTACTAGCATCCTCCAAAATCTAGCTCAATTTGCTTCATAAACTAAAATGTCTATACACTGACTTATACAATGAAATAGTTCAGACATGTAACTATCATTTCTTAATACTAAATAAGCACCAGTTTTTGAAAAAAATATAAGAACTATCTTGATTTCTCCTATTGGACAATGTTACTTTAGGAAATTAATAGACTTTTTCATAATCATATTTAAACAACTGAAACTGTAATATTATTTAATAGGTATTAAATAGTCAATACGAACTCACAAAACAAGCTACTGTATAAAAAAAGTATATATTTTTAAGTGAAAATATTGAAATTTTATTTCTTTCCATATGTGACAGCATTACCATTATATATAAATTTTACTAAAATGATTACCAATAAAGTATCTGTTTCTAAAAATAACATGACATATTATTTTACACTTAATAATAGAAATTGTTTTAAGATGACTTGCTTCACAAATCTTAACAAAAAAACACTTGAACAGTTCACTAATTATTATTTAAAAAATTAATTACTCAGTAATCAAGACAGTGTGGTACTGTCAAAAGAACAAACAGATCAAAGGAACAGAAGACAGAGCCCAGAAATAGACCTACACAAATATAGCCAACTGATCTTTGACAAAGGAACAAAAGGCAATTCAAGGAAGGATTGTTTTTTTAACAGATAGTGATGAAACTGGACATCTACATGCAAAAAAAAACCTGAATCTAGATACAGATCTTATAACCTTCACAAAAAATAACTCAAAATGGATCACAGACCTAAATGTGAAATGTAAAACCATAATACACCTAGAAGATAATATATGAGAAAATGTAGCTAACCTTGTTTTGGCCATGAGTTTTAGATTCCACAATCTAGAAAAATAGGCACAATCCAGAAAAATAAGTTGCTAAGTTTAACCTCATTAAAATTAAAAACTTCTGCTCTATAAAAGATATTGTCGGGAAAATAAGAAAACACACACACTGGAAGAACATATTTGCAAAAGACATATATGGTAAAGGACTCATCCAAAACATACAAAGAACTCCTAAAACTCAACACTAAGGAAACAAACAACCCAATTTAAAAATGAGCAAAAGGTCTGAACAGACATCTCAATGAAGATGATATACAGGTGGCAGATAAGCATATATAAATGCTAAATATCATATGTTATTAGGGAATTGTAAATCAAAACAACAATAAGATACCGCTACACATCTACCAGAATGACTGAACTCCAAGACACTGAAAACACCAAATACTGAATAGGATGTAGAGCCACAGGAACTTTCATTCATTTTTAGTGGGACTGAAAAGTGGTAGAGCCACTTTGGAAGACAATTTGGCAGTCTTTTTACAAAACTAAAACTAAATGTATTTTTACCATACAATCTAGCAATCATTTATTGAAATGATTTGAAAACTTACATCCATGCAAAAACCTGCACACAAATGTTCAGCACCTTTATTCGGAATTGCCAAGACTTGGAAGCAGCCAAGGTGTCCTTCCAAAGTTAAATGGGTAAACAAACTGCAGTACACCATACGATGGAATATTATTCAGCACTAAAAAGAAATGATCTATCAAGCCTTGAAAAGACATGGAAGAAACTTAAATGCATATTGCTAAGTGAAAGAAACCGATATGAAACAATTACACACTGTATGGGAAAGGCAAAACTATGGAGACAGAAAAACGATGAGTGGTTTCCAAGGGTTCTATCGGAGAGAGGGTAGGAGGGATGGATAAGTAAATCGGGATTTTTAGGACAGTGAAGATATTCTGTATGATACATGGCATAAATTATGTATTTGTCGGTTGCTGGTTCAATACCCACATGGGATGGTGGCCTGAGCCCTGTGCAACTAAGATTAAAAACAGTGACTGGACTTGGGACTGAGTTACGTCCTCCACAACTAGATTGAAGGACAATGACTTGGAGCTGCTGGGCCCCGGAAAAACACACTGTTCCCCAATATTCCCCAATTTTTAAAAAAAATAAATTAATTAATTAATTAAAAAAAAATTATGTATTTGTCAAAACCCATAGAATGTCTAAATTAAATTAAATTAGTGTGAACCCTAATTTAAGCTAAGAACTTTCATTGATAATGATGCGTCAGTGTTGGTTCATCCATTGTAACAAACGTGCCGCTCTGCTGAGGATTAGATGGTGGGGGAGGGTGAAGGGGTAACCATCTATACTTTCCACTCAATTTTGCTGTGAACCTAAAACCATTCTGAAAATTAAAATTTATTATTTTTTTAAATTAATTACATAAGAAAACTTTTTAAAATAAAGTCCAGATCTTGTGTGTACAGTTCAATATGGAAATGTAAAGAAATGTCTCCTGTTCAAATAACCAAAAGGATCCACCTTTTCTTTAAAACATGTAAGGTCCTTTCCAATGCATCTTTCTCCAAGAGAAGTTTATGGTTTGTGCTGTTATGAGAAATTCAACAAGCTTCCCATATTGAGGAGCAGTTCTTATTGTCAAAATCTCAAGTTTTACAATGACAGCGTTTCCAAACACTATGTTCCCAATGTCCATAAAGAAACTTATGCACCAAGCTTCTTCACTCAATCTCTTGATATTTATTGCTTTTCTCTCCCAACATGTGAAAAAATTCATGCTTAAAGGCCTCTCGATACAGAAAAAGGTATTAAGAAGTTACCAGTTTAAAAGCACCACATTAAATATTAAGCAAGTTTAATTTAAACAACTAATTTTAAAAACAAAAATTAAAATCTAATATGAAGATCTTTTGCCACTGACTTGTTAATATTTTCACTAAGAATCTACCCCAAATTCTTGCAATTTTTTTAAGTATCATGGTATTTTTAAAGCTGACTAAGAGCTGCATTACTTAGGAAACAAAGTTTACAAGAAGGGGGGGCTAAAAGAAAACAAAAAGTCATCAACATGATTTTAAGTTTGAGGAATGGCATAGTCATAAACATTTCACAGATACGGGAATTGAAGTGATCAAGAGAAAGAAAAGCCAGGAGTTAAAAATAAACAAAAGCTATCATCTACACAAAGAGATTAGGAGCAAAATATGTTAAATTACCACCAGATTTTAGGTTAAGACATTAAAACCATCTTTATAACAGATTATTATTAAGGTGAAATCAGCTTTCGAAGGATTCGAATCAACATTATCAGGTTTTTTTAGTAACCGTATATTATATGTGAAGCACTGTGACAGTTCTCTGCTTCCAATGGACTTACAATCTCAATGAGAAGACACAAAGGACACCAGAGAAATGGATGTTAGTCAGAAGTGATAAATGATTCGCTGGGAAAAGCATGGGAAAGAAAAGTGTGGTTGATTAGCCTTAATAATTTGGGAGAACAAAGATTCCATTAAGTGAGGTAGTAAATACAACCACATTTAGAGTATGGGATGATAGATGTTAACTAAACTTATTGGGGTAGTCATTTCATGATATATGTAAGTCAAGTCATTATGCTGCATACCTTAAAACGTCTACAGTGTTGTATGTCAATGATATCTCAATAAAACTGAAAGTAGAAAACAAAAAAATCATTAGACTACAAGTGAAGATGAAAGACATACGTATGATTAAATGAAGACATGCAGAAAGAGAAAATTAAGATAGAAAAAATGGACTGAAAACAGGACTTAGGGGAAGCTCCCAATTTAAGGGATAGGTAGCTAAAGAGTGGGGAAGGGTAGAGAAAGGGCAGGTAGAGAGGGGGAGGGAAACAAGTACACAAGAAGACAGCGGAGACAGTAAAATACAAAAAAACTTACAAACATGACAGTAGGAAGACACTTGTTACCCCAGTCTCTGTATTCCAGAAAGAAACATTCATTAATTAATTAAATACTAAAAGAACAAAAGTAATGAATACTTCTCATCAATGAAACAAAGACACAGCCACAACCACAAACCACAAACTTAAAACCAAACAATCCAAAAAAAAAATCCACCAAATTATGTGATATTTGGAATCAAAATGAAGAGTAATACTAACAGCCAAACTACACCCTCTCAGATGTCAGGCAGGATAAAGATTTTCCAAAAGTTGGAACAGTTCCAAAGCCCATTCAAGGAAACTCTGATTAGAGTAATGACGTTTAAGCAGCTACCTAAGAGAGAGTAAGAAAGGTTTCTCTAAAACATCATGTGTACACTACAAAAGGACAGAGGAAAAACCAACATGACGTTTTTATTATCAGTGATCTACCTCCCTAACTCACAGAGACAGCCAAATGAGGTGAAAGAGAAGGAATTCAGTTAGCACCAAACCAAGTCCTACATAGACTCAAATGACTCACAGGATCTCAAAGTTACGGTGACCTTCACTGCACTACAAGCTGAGGTGAGACATCCCCAGAGCAAAGGAAGTGTCTTGTGTGAAGGAGTGTTTAAGATAAAAAAATCTAAACGGAAGTGCAAACTGATACCATTTATTCCCTCTCCCTACTACTCAATACTTGCATTGACCTCACACTTTTTTCAGGCAATCCCTGAATTGAACTCATTCAAAAATGAGTAAGAAATAGAAAAGAGTCAGCAAAGAATTTATACAGAACTACTAAGAATTGGGTGGAGGGATATCAACAAATGACAGATGAAGAAAAGATATTGTCTAAGGAAATAGAGAAGAACTCACAAATAATTTTCTACAATCTAAAAGAAAATTACAGAGAAACTGAGCGAATTCAAAGTAAAAGGGCTCAAAGAAAAGAATAAAATATCTCAGAAAAGATAAAACAACTTTTTAAGAGATGAAAAAGCAAATTGGTAGGCTAAAGAAAAAGCTATAGATTAAACAAATAAACAAACATAGATTAAAGCCACAAAAGAAGCGACAAAAAATCAGAGTACTCAGTACTAAGATAGTCAGAGAAAAAGAGGACAAACATGAAAAAAAAAAAAACACACAAGATGAATTATTAAAAAAAGATATATGGGATGATCTGAAATAATCAATTTGGAAGGTAAAAAAGATCCAGCTAACACACATGACATCCTTCAAAAGAAAACAGAATAAACAGAACAGAAAATTAATAAAAGAAAAAAAAGGCAATATAAGAGAAGAAAACTTTTTCTTGCGGGTTGGAGGGGAATTAAATGCTTAAAAATGTTCCAGAAAAACTGTATTCAAAACAATTAATATTAAGACGTATTCTTATAAGGTTACAGAATTTGCAAGAAAAACAATGATAAATTCTGTGGGTATATAGATAGAAAAATCAAGATTGGCCTTAGACTTTCCTATAGCAGCATTCATCATTATCTGGAGATGACAGGATAATGTCTTCAGAGCTCTGAGGGAAAGATGTGACACCCAGTTCTGTGATGCCCAAGTTGTCCATAAAGCATAAAAGCAACGTACAAACACTTTCAAGCATTCAATTATTCAAGAAATATAGCTACCATGAGCTGTTCTCGAAAAAAATACCTATACTCGTATACCTATAGGTAGATATAGAAACAGATACAAACAGATTTTGATATCACAAAAAGAAAACTGATAAAACAAATTCAGCCAGCAAGGAATGAATCAAAATAAATCATTAACATTGGAGATATGGAGATACATGTTATCATAAATAGGGGCTAGATTTGTTTTTACAGAATGGAGATAGCGCACATTCTTTGTCTTCTGAATGAACAGATCTGTACAGAAAGAAGTCATATTCACAGAGTACGATTAAATACAAGGCTGCTTTAATTCCATCTCCCATTATCAAGTGCAAGAAAAAAAGAAGAAAAAGATACAATATATTCTAGTAGGGGAAAATTGTTCCTACAGGTCCACCAAAGAAACTGAGTCTTTCCATTTCTGGCCTTCCAGAAATAGGACTGAAGGCAGCGGATCTCAGGAGGTAGACTAGAAGTAGCACGTGCAATAGCCTCAGAACACAGGGGGAGATGGCCACCAGACCTCAGCTTTTACGGAACCAAGTGGAATACTGACTCTTTTTGAGAGTGACCAGGCATTCCAGGATTTTGCTGCTCAGGCACATATAATCCACCAATCTTTTTAAAATAAACAACTAAAAGAAAATAACACACTTACATTTTGAGAACTACATTAAACTAAATTAGCAAACTATTATTTTATAATCAAGTTACATAAGCTAAGACTTGATTTTGCTCCATAGGATTGTTTCTCAATCTACTGACCAAAGAAATTTATTCTCCAAGAAAAAAAAAAAAATGTGGTACTTGTTTGGGGGCATCAGTCCCTGAGAAAGGAATTTGCTCACGAACTACTCCCCAAGACAAGTTGAAGTGGAAAAAAAAACAAAAAAACAAAACAGGAAGCACTGAATGCTTTTAGATATAACTAAGACTAAATAACTGTGAAAATTAGTTGCAAAATAGAATGCAGCGTTACATAATTTGATGAGGTACAAATTTAGTATAACTAATACAAATTAGGAGTTAGAAAAAGAAACTACGTTAATTTCTTACTTTTCCTTGCAGGAAATACACTGATATGATTAATATATATAATTAATTTCTAAAAATATAATGATCCTAATGCCTTAATAATTTCATATTTTTTTTAACTTTAATGAAATTACTTAGGAATTGCTTATTGTAAAGGATCACTTATTTAATTACTGCAACTCCTTTGGTTTTACTTTCATTTGTTTTACTTCTGTTAAAATCAAGTAATATTACTATTATTTAAACAAAAGTAGTATATAGGATAATCCTGTCCTTGTAATTTTTCTCTTATTTGTCCATCTATAAATATATGTATGTATGATATGGGTGTAGGTATGTGTGCATGGAAAGGATAAAAATGTCTCAAATGAAGTTTTAATTTGATTATTTATGTATGGTACAATTATACATTTTTTATAATTGTTTCATCCTTTTCTTATTGTTTATTTATAGTGAGTTTTTATATAGTAAGTATATAATTATTTAATGCAATTCTGTATTTTAAGACTTAGTAGGGCAACATCATAGAAATCATGAATCTGACTCAACAGAAAATCAGATATGCCTCACATATTTCTGCATTTATTCACTCATTTATTCAACCAGTAACTGTCTAATACCCACTTACATGGAAGAAATAAAAGACATTAAACTGTCTTCAACTTCTTCAATGCCATCGTATACTTAATAAGAGAAAAGTTGTACTAGATAACTATAAAGCATATATAAAACATGTAGCATGCTAATACAAGGCACTGACCATATGAAATGCAAAACCTGAAGGAATAAACACACCAATACCATTCACAAAATGTTAATTCATTCTTAGTGGGTACTATAATTTTTTTTTTTGCAGTATAGCAGATGTGGGATTAAAAAAATCATCTTATTCCAATGTTTAATTAAACAAAAAGCAAAACCTAAATAAATAAAATGACACCTCAACATAGTGATATAGGATTTGAGCCCTTTACTTAGAAAAGGGACTATACCTCTCATGCTAGGGAAACTATTCTCTCTGACTCTGTTTTCTTGTTACCCAATACCTTCCACCTCAGAATATTCCCTTGAGTTACCTCCCTCTGTACAGCCTACCAGTTTAATGGACTTTTTGGCATAAAGGAGAAATTCTAATACCTTCTTAGCATATTTTCCCCTATGAACACATTTAATCAAATGCCACAGCTCTAATTCTTCACCTCACAACTCTGTTGTTCTTTTTAAGACACAATCTATAGTAATTTCACTGAAGAAGCAAAGTGATGGAAATCACCAGATTATAGTAAACAATTTACGAGAAACATTCTAAATTTTGAGGAGGGCAGGGTAATATTTTAACAAAAAGATCACTGGCAAAACCCAAAAGAAGATTGATATTCAAAAATATGTATATTGATTCACATCCTTGGTTTACATCTGTTTTTGCTCTGAAATGGGGGAAAGCCCAGATAACAACTCTTTGAAAAGGTTAAACATAACTTCCCCCAGTTGCTTTTTGAAACCCACATATATAATGACATTTGTTGGCTGAGTCTCCACATATGCCTTGCAAAAAAGTGGTAAACAATTTCAAAGATGATGCAAACTGCAGGTATGCAAAAGGAAATGCTAAAAAGTGTACTATTTATACAGTGTTGAAAGCTCTTAGGGAGATGATTCAAAAGTATTTTAAAATCATTCTTTGAAACTTGAAGTAAGTGCATCTAGCACCAAAACACAGATTTTATAAATATGAATGATGAACTTTATATGTTATGAATTGCATACATCTTGCCATTTTGGAAAAGTATTTTGCTGGAAGACACATAGTATGATTATGCATCACCTTCTTTTTGTTTTTTGGTTTTTTGGGGGTTTTTTGTCCCATAATTCTTCACACCAACATAGAAGAATTCATGGGGGGGAGAGGGGGTGGAGAATGAAACTGAGCCATTCAAGTACCTTTGATACAAGCACATCTAATTTTCTCTCCACACCAAGAGCAAAGAGTGGAGAAAGGGAAGAAAGAAGAAGCATTAACAAGATGGAAAGTGAGGTTGTAGGTAGAAGCAAAAATGAGACAATGTGGGCTTATAACATGGTGCTGCTCTCCCACAGAATGGAAATGGGAACAATGACACAAGATACATATATACATATATATAAAAGGTCACAAATATAAGCCACAAACCATGGTTAGAAAATGTGAGATTACTCAGGCACCAACATTCATCACTACCGCACCATAACGGGCTATGGGGGCTGGACTGCTCCTCATTAGGAGGTCAGGTGTGGTACCTGCTGCTAAAGTTGCTAGTTTTGGCTTTGGTGAAGGGCTGTCAGAGTGAAGCATAATTGGAAGAGCACGGTCTTTGTAGTCATGTAGACCTGGGCTCACAGTTCACATCCCCTATTTTTATTTGCAAGATTGCTTCACCTCTGCGAGTCTCAGTTTGGTCATCAGCAAAATGTGTACAACTGCAACCAGCTCCCAGGCCTGTGGCAATACATAGTGGAGGTGATGCATGTAAAACATCTGTACATAACTTGGCAGAAACACAGGAAGAGTTCAATAGGTGAGCTCCTTTCCCTATGTCCCTCTCACTTGGTTTCTGTATTAACACAGGAAGTTCTAAAACATTCAAAACTATACTCTTGCTGGCACTAACAAGAAAAGCTGCTAATTTAGGTTTTAATGTAATGGTTTTGGAGACTGTCCATTGATATAAGTGTTCGTCAAGGGTCCTTTTCATCCGTATGGAACATATCTCTCAGCCCAACAGGGAACGAGTGTAGCTTCGGGCAAAGGTGGCCAGACCTGATGTGACCACCTCTGGGTCATGGTTCTACTAGTCATTTGCTCTGGTAAATTATAGCTACCCTGGATCTGTTTCCTCGTGTAGAAAATGAGAGTGCTGAACTAGACTAAGAAACCTTTTGGTTCTAAAATGGTATGCTATTTTCTACGTTTTGCTTGAAATTCAAATGGGGTAGGTATTGTAAGACGCAAAAGGAATAAATATGAGGTCCACCTAAATACAAGGAACTATCAAGCTGCCTGGGGAAAAGAAGACATAACATGATAATCAATAAGAGACATATTCATTATATAAACACCATGATAAAAACATTAAATAATAATATAAAAAGAAATATTACGTAGTAATATAAAAAGTAATAACTTGTCAAAAAAACTGGGGTATGGATAAAGAGGAAGTTGTGGAAACAGCCTGAACTAAAAGGCAAGATGAGATTCGGTCAGAAGCAGAACTTAAGCTCTCGAGCAACTCTTGTTTAAAATGCAGATAATATCACCTAGTATCTATCCATCAAAACAAAAAAGAGCTAAATAAGATCTGCTAAGGAGATCCATTATCATCTGTTCTACAGTAAGATATTAATAGTTTGATAAGGCTGAAGAGAAGACATTACTGGGGGCAGTGGGGGGGCAGAATTTACAGAGGAGAGAACTGCACTGAGAAGACTTTGAAATTGAAACTCCTTAGTATGGCATCCAAGACCCTTAACAATCTGGTCCCAATTTTCCTTCCTAGTCTCATCCCCAACATCCTACCAACAACAAATCTCACATTCTCTTGGCTTCAAGGGGGCTATTCACCATTCCCTGATTTTGGTTCCAAGTGACTGAAAATAAGGGAATGAGACTTAAAATAAAAACAAGATGGATCAAAACAGAAAATATGAAAATCCCTCTGTTTCTCTAGCTCTTAAGACTTCTCTATAACTTCACAGACTGTCTCAACATATCTAACCAGAAAATGCATCAAAAAGAAGGTGGAGGAAAGAAGAAGGCTGGTCAGCAAAGGAATCAGAGAAGCCACCTAGGGAAATGTTCACAGGATCAAAAACTAAGCCATGGGAGAGGAAGTCTTGGCTCAGTTGACAAGAATAATATGGTTTCTTTGGCAAAGCTCTTCCTACAGTGGGTATGATAGTCTCAAGCTAACTGAGAGATACGTCTTCAAACCAATACCCCTCGGGTCCTCTTTCCATGCTCAACAGGTGGTCTCTGGCAACATGGTTCCCATGCATCTTGCCAGAAGAAAGAGAGCGTACTGGTCAGAAATGCTACTTGACAGCTGTATTTCCAATCATCAGTTGACCTCCATATTAACGACTTGGCTTCCCAAGAAAACTGCCTACTGGGAGACAATGTACTGATCTGCCAAATCAAGCAATCCAATCTGCTTGACAGTTGCATTTCTCATTGGAAATTAACCAATTGACAAACACACAAACGTACGTATAGCTACATAGCTATCTGTATATCAGCTTAAGAGCATGGTTACTGTGACCTTGCTTCTCTGGAACATCCCCCCTCAGTGGGCCCAGCAAATCAGATGCCTGAAAGGGTCAGTCAAACACCAGACCCTGGACTGCAAAGACTCCACCAAGGGAAAGCCAGTCCCTTTAGGCCCGCTGGCAACAACGCACCACTCTGCATAGCCCTGCAACAAATGCCTTTAATGTTCACCCTACAACATATGGCGTGCATATTTGTGATTTCATTTCTATATTCATACGCTATCTCCCTTTTACAAAATGTCCTCCTCACATCCCTTCTCCACCTGAAGAACTCCTCCTCCTCCTCCTCCTCCTCCTCCTCCTCCTCCTCCTCCTCCTCCTCCTCCTCTTCCTCCTTTAAGGCGATACCTCAAATGTCAGTTCTGTCACATCTTCCTCAACCACTGAGGTAAAATGAATCACATCCTCCTGAGTGCTGCCATGGCAACCAGTGTACACCTCCCTCTGCCAGGGCTCTCAATGCAGAGTGGGGAGTCCAGTCTGGCTCCTGCCATTATCTGCTCACCTCCCCAACAAGGCAGACGCATTCATTTCTGTTAACAACTCCTATCATAGCATCCGGTAGGCTCTAAGTGCTCACTAAATGTCGGAATGAGGAGAGGAAAAGAGCTGGCTATGGATAGATAAAGAGGTGGATGTAAAGTAATTCTACACCGGGAGAAAATAGGCATAGGTTAAGACGATGAGAAAGTGAGACCACATAAAATCTGTGTGAGAAGAGAACAAGGCCAAGAGCAGAGGGTTCACTGAGGAGGATGAGGGGAGAAAATAATGGAAAAGAAACTTACTAACAAATTAGTGAGGGTCCAGAAAGGTTGATAAGGTGTACAAATGGGATTAAGTAGCAAAGGAAAGCGATACTAAATTCTTAGAAAGAAGAGTAACATCAAGAATTTAACAAAGAGCAGAATGGGGTTGTAAACAAAAAAACGAAAAGAACCAAAGTTTGGAAGCCAGAGTTTGAATCTCCACCCAATCACACATTATGACTATCAAGTAATTTAACTTCTATAAGCCTTACTTTACTTATTATAAAATGGGAATAACAATGTTTACCTTAAACAGAAGTTCTGAAGATTAAATATTATCTGCACAGTGACGGAGGCACTGTACCAATCTGTAATAGCTGCTATTGTGACTGGTTATATAAACATCAATCTAACACTGTAAGTAAAGTGAATTAAAGGAGAAGACTGGAAGCTGAAAGATTATTTCATAAGAAACTACATTAGTCACTTGATCTGGGCTCAGGTATAGACTTAAAATCACATTACCTTGTCTTGAGTAATAAATAGCTCTTCCCTTAACCGACAATGAAACTTCAGACAGGTCACCTCCTGCTGTACATATTATCTGCCCTGCAAATTGGGATAATTAACTCTACCTTTCCTATTTTAAAAATTGATTACGTTGGTTATTTTAAATAGAAAAAAAGTTACATTTGAAAGTGTTTCACACACTATGAAGTATTTTGGAGAAGATGAGGGAATGAAGAGGATGAAACAAATTTAAGAAACAGTTTCAAGAAAAACTCAAGGATATTAGAGACATTTGGAGATACCCTTATCCAAATAAAAAATGTCAAGGTATTGAGACAATGCTTCTTTAAAAGAAACTCAGAAATTCAAAGGAGAAAACAGTCTGAAGGAGATGATTTAAGGAAGGCCTGTTCTGAGGCAAAAGGACATCTAAATAAAAGCAGATGCAAGTACAAGACTTGAGTTTGGGTGATGGGCAATGATCTGAAATGGAGCTCTGAGAATTGCCCGCAAAAGTGACAGATATGAGAAATGATGATTTATCTATGACACAAATGCAAAGCAAGAAGAACTAAAGTTGTAAGATTCAAAATGCAGCAAGCAAATACCTAGCAAAGGACAAGGACCCCACAAAGAGAAGACAGGTATTACAGGGAAAAGTGTGGGCATCAGTGAGTTCAGAACAGAAATCCAAAGTAGAGTGCTGGTGTAACTGAAAAGCCAAGGTCATGTGGCATTAGTACGTCAAGGAGATTGAGAACTGGGGGGGGGGGGGGGGGGGGGGGAGGAACCTCTACAATTGGCTAGAATGTGGTCACCAGTGACCTTCAAGAGTGCAGCTTCAGTACAGAGGTGGGACCAAAGCCAGATTGCAAGGAGTTAATCATAAGTCTATGATCCTAACACGAAAAAGCAGCTGCCAATAAACCGAAGGTGAAATTCACAGATAAGAGAAAAGCATGTTTAATAATTGAAAGGGGACAAACTTTATCTCAAGAAAGCTTCTTATGATTTTTAACACTTCCACATGAGAAAGAGGACTTCGGTTTTTCAAAATCTCCCAAAAGACATATATAAGTAGCAAAACACATGGAAGTTGGATTTTGCTGCAACTGAAAGACAAAATAAAAAAAGAGGTGACAGCCCTAATCGTGATCTAAGCTTTTGATTACAATTAATTCACATACCCTAAATAAGGCATTTCAGTAACTAGGTTATATTAATTACTACAGGCAAGTCATAGTATCCTTTGAATAAACTGCATATTACTAAAATGAGCAGTTAATGACATTACTATGGTGTATTTAATAAGTAAACATTCCTTTCTAATGCCCTAAATTTCCATTTCTTAATGCCTATGTATATCTAGGTAAGACATACAAATGTCTTTTTGTGGTTCCATTCATAACATACACTAACTGATATTTGATTTAAATAAGTACTCAGAGTTACTTTTGATTACATTTAAAAGTATAATACATTTTAAAAGATCAGTTAAAAATAATAACCATTCTAAAACCCATAATGGGAAAGGATGAGTAAAAACTCAGAAATCATGAGGCTCCCAGCATCTAGCTTGAAGCAGGTCTTCAAAACGTAAGGGGAGAATAGAAAAAACAATGCTAAAATTCGTATTTAAAAAAAAAAAAAAGCAATCTTGAGAAAGAAGACCTATGCTGGAGGCACCATGCTTCCTGGTTTCAAACTATATTACAAAGCTAAAGTAATCCAAACAGTATGATACTGACATAAAACAGACACATGATCAATGGAACAGAATAAAGAACCCAGAAATAAACCCATGCATGTGTGGTCAATTAATTTACAGCAAAGGAGCCAAGAATATACAATGGGGAAAAGACAGTCTCTTCAATAAATGGTATTGAGAAAACTGGACAGCCATAGGCAAGCAAACAAGCAGAAATAGACCCCTATCTTATACCATACACAAAAATTAATTCAGAATGAATTAAAGACTTGAATGTAAGACCTGAAACTGTCAAATTCCTGAAAGGAAAAAATAAGGGAAAAGCTCCTTGATATGGCTCTTGGTGATGACTTTTTGGATGTGATACCAAAATCAAAGGCAACAAAAGCAAAAATAAACAGGTGGGACTACTTCAAATTAAAATGCTTCTGCATAGCAAAGGAAACTATCAACATAATGAAAAGACAACCTACAGAAAATATTTGCAAATCATGTATCTGATAAGGTGTTACTATCTAAAATACGTAAAGAGGGGTGGCCAGATGGCTCAGTTGATTAGAGTGTAAGCTCTCAACAGCAAGATTGCCAGTTCAATTACCACATGGGATGGTGGGCTGCTCCCCCTACAACTATGATTGAAAATGGTGACTGGACTTAGAGCTGAGCTGCGCCCTCCACAACTAGACTGAAGGACAATGACTTGGAGCTGATGGCCCTGGAGAAACACACTGTTCCCCAATATTCAAAAAAAAAAAAAGTTTTTTTTAATAATTTAATATACATAAAGAACTCATGGAACCCAATGGAAAAAAATTTTAAATCCAATTAAAACTGTGCAGAGGATCCAAATAGACATTTTTCCAAAGAAGGCATACAGATGGCCAACCAGCACCTGAAAAGATGCTCAACATCACAATCATCAGGGAAATACAAATCAAAACCACAATGAGATAAGACCTCATACCTGTTAGAATGGCTGTCTTCAAAAAGCTAAGAAATAACAAGTGTTGGAATGATGTGGAGAAAAGGAAACATTCATGCACTGTTGGTGGGGATGTAAATTGGTGTAGCCGCGATGGAAAGCAGTATGGATGTTTCCTCAGAAAATTAAAAATAGAATTACCATATGATTCAGCAATTCCAATTCTGCGTATTTAACCAAAGGAAACAAAAACACTGCCACGGAAAGCTATCTGCAGTTCTGTTCATAGCAGCAGTCTTTACAATAGCCAAGACATAGAAACAACCTAAATATCCATGGATGGATGAATGGATAAAGATAATGAAGTGCATATACAATGGAATATTATTCAGCCATAAAAAAGGGAATTCTACCATTGTGTCACAACATGAATGAACTTTGGGGGCATTATACTTAATGAAATCACTCAGACAGATAAAATAAAAAACAAACAAAAAACCATGTGATCTCACTTACATGTGGAATCTAAAAACAAAGAAATCCTCATAGATACAGAGAATAGATTGGTGGTTACCAAAAGCAGGAGGATGGGGGGGCGGAGTGTGGGTGAAATGGGTGACAGAGGTCAAAAGGCACCAACTTGCAGTTATAAAATAAGTAAGTCATGAGGACGTAATGTACAGCATGGTGATCACAGTTAATAATGCTGTATAGTATATTAAAACATTGCTGAGAAAGTAAATCTTAAAAGTTCTCGTCACAAGGAAAAAATTTTTGTAATTATGTGTGGTGATGGATGTTAACTAGATTTACTGTGATCATTTTGCAATATACACATATGTTGAATCATGTTGTACACCTGAAACTAATATAACATTATGTCTATTACATGTCAATAAAAACAATTTTTAAACATGTTTTTAAAGAAGGGAAAGTGGGAGACAGATCTCCTTGTTTGTATCTCAATCACCAAGACTATTCCCTAATTTCAAAAATGTGTATGATATCAAGTAAATTCTTAATGTTCTGCATAATAAAATATTGCACCAAATTTAAAAATACATAAATACAGGTATAATAGAAAAATGTCATTTGGGTCAAGTGTTATCCTTCTCACCCCCCCAAAACTAGTCAAAAGTACTAATTACAACAAACTGACTTTATGGAATTGGCTTTTTGCTTTCTAAACAATGGAAGGATTCTAATGAAATAACACCAAAACAAAATGACAAAAGAAAAGAATCAGTGCGCCAGAAAAATCCAAAACCAGAAGTCAAAAGCCCTGATTTTAGTAGCAGCCCAACCCATGAAAAAACCATTTAATTACTACGCTACTCAGTTTTCCTCATTTAGTAAAGAAAAATCTCACCTACCCCACCTACTTCCCAAACTGTTGTGATGATAAAATGAAACAGCATATGTAAGAAATATAAATAATTACATTTGGGAAGAATCATTAACTATACACACACACACACACACACACACACACACACACACACACACAGCTTCACAAATATAAGGCAGCAACCCATTAACCATTACAAAAGAAAAGAATTATACTACAGATCTATACACTCTCTTTATGCTTAACAAAATATTAATATAATACCACTTCATTATTTCAATTATTCTCTGAACTTTAATGGATATTCCTAGTTGTAAATGTCAATATAGTTAAAACTTAATTATTCAATCAGTTAGGACTTCTACATTGTTCATAAGTAGTTTACTCAAAAAAAAACAGCTGTTAAATTCAAATTAGATAAAATATATTTCTTAGCTGCTCTTTTAAGAATTTGGTAGGAAAGACAAGCTGAAATAAGTAATAGACTTAAGATTATTACTATGTTTTATGTTTTATTTGGCAGAGTTCAGAGTTTACTTTTTCCAAGTAAAGACTGCAAGTAGTTGATATTTTTTCTTCTTATATGTCTGAAATCGTCCCCAATTCTTATTAAATATTGTTTTCCAGGTAGAACAAAACTATTCTACTTGTAATTCTTTTTCCCCATAGGACAGTCAAACCATTCAGCCTGATTTTCAAAGGGAGAGTGAGTGTAAAAGACTTTCCTTACATTTTGAAGCAGAGGTTCCACAAATAAAGTAACTCCATGGAAATAGCAGTTAGACAAAATCATCATGTCATAAAACCTGACAGTCATCACAAGCATTTGAAAAGCACTTGCAGTGTGACCCTATTTGCTCACACTCGAGAAATAAACACACAATCCATGCTGCTTTCTTAATCACTGCGATCCAAATATTGAACAGCTTGGCTTCCGGGATTAATTTACCAGCGGACAGAAGAAACTAGACTAGCCATTTTGGGGTTACTCGGTGTAAGAAGGACCCATGTCAGAGACCTAGGTCTCTCTGAGACCAGTCTTTGGGCTAAATGTAAATCTTCAGTGAAGAAATTTTGCCTCCCAGTATCTTTCCTACATAAAGACTGAGGGATCTTGTATAAAAAAAAGTATTTCCGAATAGACAATAATACAAATGCTCACACTGAAATTAAGGCTGGAAGGTAGTAAGCAAAACTGGGATGATGTGTGGAAAAACCCTTCAATACCTTTTTCTGCAGGGCTTTTTCAGAATCCACCCACCTCCAAGCTTTTCCCTCAAAGTCTTTCAATTTACCCTCTACTACTGAGCATTCCATGAAATTACTGGAGGAAAGCAAGCTAAAACAAACTATTTCACTACCTTTCTGCCTCAACCAGAATCTCTGGTTTAAAAATCTCTGACAATCAATAAATCTTAGCTGAGAGAAAATTTTTCTAAAAAAAAGAACAATTGAAGCTTCTGTGCACCCATCTCTGATCCCATTTCCCTCCCTCTTTTCCATGGGTAACCCCTTTGCTGACACGTGTATCTCTCATTCCTATACTGTCTGCTTAAGCATCAACTACATGTGATGGCTTTGACAGAATTACACTCCGTAAGTCCACAGGCTGTGCCCAATACTGTCCTCTGTGCAGCATCTAGGAAAGTCATGGGCATACTGTAATCATTTAAAGGCTGCAAATACCTCTAAAGAAAATTAACGAATATTTACTGAAACTAATTAAAGAGAACCATATCTTATCACAATAAGGGAAAAGAAACAAATTTCTTCCCAACTTATAAAACTCAGCTAAGTGTCTATTACGTAAATTCGTTTCAAAAACTCAAATGACTGGGTTTTAATTTAAAAGACCGATTGAATAAAAATTTTAAATACCAAAAACAAAATTTAGGTTGGAAAAAAAATACATCTTTCATCCAAATAATTCCCTATAAACTCAACAATTGTAATTTTTTCTGATTTTTCTATTTCACCACATTAGAAGCTATTTTGCTATATTCCCTAGGCAGCAGCAAATAACACCATGCATGAGGACTGATATAATTACATGCCAAAAAAGATAGACCAGCACCCTCACACTCCAAACTCCCCTCTGTGGCTCCTTCATGTCCCATATGTTGCTAATAAAACTGTTTCAATCATACCTATGAGACAGTTTTACTGACATAGTATCAGGCCTCCTGATTCTTCACAATGCAACCCATACCTCCAGAACTGTTACAAATGCAAATTTTAAGACTGAGGCAAATATTAGAAATCTACATTTTGTGTGTGTGTGTGTTTACATAGTTATATATATATATATATATATATATATATATATATATATATATGAGCACAGAAACTTGCACTAAAACCACAATTGCGCTATTTGATTTTTAATCTCATAAATATCCCTGCTAGCTAGCTATACAGATAGAAGGTTCCCACACTTATAATAGAATGACATTCAAGAAACTGTAAGCCTAGCATCATCCTTTTATATTGTTATATGATCTATTCAAATATCTGACTGACTGGTAGGAAATAATGATAGCCAGGATCCTTAGTAATAATTATACTGATACAAAAAACAGGTAAAACAATGGAACATTGAAACAACAATTAGAAATTTTACAAACCTAATACACTGATAAACAATCCAATCAGCATTCATGTGCCTGACTTTTCTACCTCAAGAAGCTAAAACACTTTCATCACACGTATGGTTAAATTCACCATATGTAGTTTTCTTATAAAACATGAATGCTGACATTAAATTATTAACAAAAAGTTTTTAAAAGAAAAAAGCCTGTAAGCACTTCTATTATAGGAAAAATGCTCCA
Organism: Rhinolophus sinicus; assembly: GCF_057876585.1. Classification (NCBI taxonomy): domain Eukaryota; kingdom Metazoa; phylum Chordata; class Mammalia; order Chiroptera; family Rhinolophidae; genus Rhinolophus; species Rhinolophus sinicus. Next base: position 138,382,636 of record NC_142517.1, read on the forward strand.
TTAGATCAAGACAAATGCATCTCAATTTTTTTCAAGAAAACTCCTCCAGGGGACCCCTCCCTAAAATGTTATTTCAACATGACCTCAATTAGTAAAATCCTCTAGGGACAAGACTTTTTTTAATAAGTCAGTCTAAGAACAAAAGGGATATGAAGAAATCTAGTCTCCTTTGAGCTGCGATGGCAGCAAATAGGAAAGAGGAGGCAGGTGTGCTGGTTCAAGTACAAATCTTTCATAGGACCCTCCAACCATTATCCCCAGGGACGATCCAAAGGTCCAATCAGCACCACCAGGCAGAGAAGGAAAAAGGTCTCAAGTTGAGAAGGAGTGAAAAGGACTGATCTTCTAGGGAGCAAATCTGTGATCAAAACTAGAACACATACCAATTGTAGAACACAACAGTTGGGCCTCCAGGAAGGAACTTATGACATGCACATAAATTTATGGAGTGTACCTATTTGTTGGATGAGGAATTACTGCATTTGAAATAATAGAATTCTAGAGTTGGCAGGATCTGTGGGTTACCTTACACCAAATGCAAGAAAGCTTCATGCAGCATTCTCATTGGGCAGACAATGACCCAGTCTCTTTGGGGAAAATCACCATGACGAGAAGATAAAAATTCAATTATTGGCCCATCTCTTTAGGCCTTGCTTGAATGCTATTGTGCCATTTCTGCCTAAGCTTGCTTTCTTTCTTTCTTTTTTTTTCTGTTTTTTATTAGTTTCAAGTATACAAAACATGTAATATTTACATCCCTCACAAAGTGATAACCCCAATCTACTACTACTCTAATGTTGTATATAGCTGTTACAATACCACTGACTAGCTTCAATACGCTGTCTGCACATCCCGTGGTGAGAGAGACAGAGAGAGAGAGACAGAGAGAGAGAGAGAGAGAGAGAGAGAGAGAGAGAGAGAGAGAGAGAGAGAATATATACCAATACCAAATGATGAATAAAAGTCATGTGTATACATTTTTTGGAGATACATATATACATATTTTAAACTTATAGTTGGCATTCAATATTATTCTACTTCAGCTTCAGGTGTACAGTGCAGTGGTCAAGCATCTACACTGTCCATGAAGTGGTCTCCCTAATAAGTCCAATGCCCATATGGCACCCTACGTAATCATTACATTATTGATTATATTCCCCATACCATATTTTATATCCCCATGACAATAACTACTAATTTGCACTTTCTAATCCTTTCACCTTCTCCCCCATTCCCAACCCCTTCCCATCTAGCAACCATCAGTTTTTTCTCTGTATCTCTGTATTTCTGTTTAGTTTGCTCGTTTATTCAGTTTTTCAGATTCCACATATAAGTGAAATCATATGGTATTTGTCTTTCTCAGTACAATTTATTTCATTTGGCATAATATTCTCAAGCTCCATCCATGCTGTTGCAAATGATAAGATTTCATTCTTTTTTATGGCCACGTAATACTTCATTACATAAATGTACCCCAGTTTCTTTATCCAGTTGTCTATCGATGGGCATTTTGATTGTTTCCATGTCTTGCCTATTGTGAATAGCGCTGCAATAAACATAGGGGTGCATAAAATTTTTTGAATTAGTGACTTGGATTTCTTTGGATAGATACCCAGGAGTGGAATTGCTGGGTCATACAGTAGTTCCATTTTCAATTTGTTGAGGTACCTCCATACAGTTTTCCATAGTAGCTGCACCAATCTGTAATCCCACCAACAGTGCACGAGCATTCTCTTTTCTCCACATCCTTGCCAACACTTGCTCATCAATGACCTGAGCCCATCTAGTTGGACTTCAAATCTGACTAGCTCCATCAGATCCAGACTTTGACTTTGTCCAATTTTTGACTGGGCTCTCAGTATCCACTTGCAGGTCAGAGATTCTAAATGGAATTAGGACCCTGTTCCCAGGCCAGTTCTGAGTTATAGCTCCACGGGTCTGCCCTCATCTATGAAACAGTACTACCGTCACCATCCCCAAGTCTACCCACTGCTCAGTCCTACCAGCCTTATGATCACAGGCAAGCTTGCTATTGAAGGAATCCATCCTGGCTTCTCCAGCCCCACTAAGTCCTTCTCTGACTCATTCATCTATACTGGCCTTTGGCTAGCTGTTATTAACACTACACCCAGGGCCAAAGACCATCTGGGGTTCTGATAAAAACTAGAGGTCTTTCTCCTCTGTAAAAAGGTCTGATTGCACATATAATATTGTACATAATTTCAGAGAGTATCCCACGAGATACAAGTTAAGAATCCCTGCCATCTATAACAGGGACTCTTCTACTTAAAAAGTTAAATACAGATTCTACATATACTCTACACACACATGTACACATGCACACACAAATTTTAATTCTTTATGTCTAGAGTAATACCTAAAGACATACTTTTTTCATTGTGGTTCTTATCCTTGTTAATGATTTAAGTCCCCAAGGGATTCTGCTGATCAAACACGTTTGAGAAACAAAGCTTCCTAGGATATAGAGCACGGGTCTCCAAAAGGTGACTGACTGACTACTCAAGGCAATTATCTGGGGTGTACAAGAAAAATATTAAAACTTTATTTGTGTTTATTTTATCTAATCTTTTCTTGTTTTCAACATTTCCATTTGTTTCATAATTTATAATATATTAGTTCAGTCTTATATGTGCACCTGACATAGTAAATACACACACACGCACACACACACACACACACACACACACACACACTGTAAATGCTTTAAATTTTTTTACTAACTGAAAGTTGAAACACTACTCCTTTAGGGCAATGACCATTATAGACAGTGACCTTGAGATACCATCAAGATCTAGTTGAGTCAAAGGAGTTAAATGCAATGGTCTACACTGGTATGATCTAGTATTTCCGGCCAAAACCATGCTGGTAATGGGGTACCTCTGTATCACATTTCACACCCCCATACACCAGTAGCTCAAACACTTTGCACAGCTTTCATAAAATACAGCAAGCCATGGCATCAACATGTATAATTCGGGGACCAGCACTGGTTTATAATCATTCTAAGACGGTGTAAGAAATAAAGCGTTATCACAATATGGTACACACTGAGGACATTTTATAAACATGTGTACAGTACATTTCAGTACTTCTCAAATCGTTTAAGAGAACAAAGGTGCTCAATTATTATGTCCCATAGCCTTTCCCTTTTTGAAACAGCTATGGCAAATAGAGCAGATTTATTCTCAACATTCATACCCCATTTCCAGTATGTCTTACAACACAACAGTGGCTAGAAACCTGAAGGGTAATTCTGCTAGACTCGTTTGCAACCTGAGATCTGCATGAGCCCTGGGTTCCCAAACAGAAGACCAGGAAAAAGGAAACAAGGAGAGAGGGAAGCCGAGCACAGAACACAGGCAGGTTGTCCATTCAGCAATGTCGGTGAGCCAGAATAAGAGTCTTCTGGGGCCAGCAGCAAAAGCCAAGACTCCTCATTCAGCAGTATCCAAACTTGAGCAGGCGGCATGGTTCTGTCCAGAGATGACTGCAGCTCCTTTCGCAAGCCCGTTGGGAAGTATGGTTCCAAGAGGTATTCCTAGAGGTTCAACCTACAGTCCATTCCTTCTGCTTCCTCAAAGATCCCGTAAACCATTGAAACGTAAGGTCCCTTCTCCTTCAACCACCTTTCATGATTCTGTTATTTGCCACTAAGAGTCCTTTCTAATATATGGGTGAAGAAAACAGAACACACGAAATAAATTCTCAAATACAATACCAAAACTAAGCTTTAAAATATAGGCCTATGGCTACATAACAATGTGCATGTACTTAATGCCACTGAAATATATACACTTAAAAATCATTAAAATGGTAAATTTTATGTTAATGTATATTTTATCATTGCAAAAAAGTGATTTCCATAAACACACTAAAAAATCTATATTTAGGCCTAGGAATCAAGAACTCTTAGATAAACTTAATGTTGTTAACGTATTCCTTTTCCAATTGCATCAAGCACTAATTTGCTTAGCCTCTTTTTCTAGCCTCTTGGTCTCTAAGAGTCAAAGAAAGCTTAACATGTATTATGGATAAGACAGACATTACAATTCTATAACGGGTGAAGTGGAGGAAGGGAAGGGGATAAGAATATTTGTGGCAAACTTACTATGTAACTACTAAGAACCAAGTAGTTTACATACCGGGGGTGCCAAAAACATGTATACAAGTAGACACTTTGGTCACCATTGCTCAAGCAGTAGTTTGCTATAATCAGAAGTGTCTGGACGCTGATGGTAACCACTTTGAGAACCTCTTGTAATTGCAGAAGTCAAACGTGACTTGCATTCATCTTTTGTTATCGGTATATATTATTACAATTTTCATAGTTTTTTTTTCCTTTCTTAAAATGTGTATACATGTTTTTGGCACCCTCTGTATATCCTCATTTAATCCCCACAGTAACACACTCACCTAAGCCCATTCACAGTAATAATGCTCGATGTGTGTTATAATCCTTTTCTTACTGATGAGAAAACAGAGGAAGAAAGCCAAGCAACTTGCCCAGGGTGCACAGCTAGCTAGTGGCTGTTGGAGTAATGACAGTTCAAGGTCTGTCTGACTCCAGGGCCCTGACTCTTTCGCTGCCCCATTTCTCTTACTGACTGCCACAGCCATGGTGCTCAGCAGGCAAGGGCTAATTAAATTATCCACCACGATGGAATCATCGCAGAGCCAGGAAAGCAATTCCTGAAAAGTGTCACCTAGACCATTAATATAGTATGCCCTGTAGAGTCAAGTGTGATGCTCAAATACAGAAATAACCAGATGATGATGATGATGATGATGATGATAGCATCAGCTACCATTTACTGAATGCCTATTATGTTTAAAGTGGTTCATATACATTACTTCATTTGATCCCCTGAATATCCCAGTAAGAAAGGCACAGTAGGTGTTACCTTCAAATTATAACAGAAGAAACTGAGCTGCAGAGAGATTAAAAGCTCTGCCAAAGATTCCACTGCAAGTCAAGTTCAGAGCCAGAAGTTGAACCCAAGTCTCTATGGTGCCAAAGCATGTGGGTGGCGACCACAACGTACATTTCCTTGTATCTTCTAAAGAGCCAAACATGGACCTTATACAGGTAAACAGTGAATGAATAAATCAGTGATTTTACTTTGAAATTAGGGATGCCAAATGCTCACTGAGAGGTTACACAAAATCATCAGTCTAAAGGAAGATGTGAAAGATATAAAGGAAGAAATGATGAGTCCATCCATGAAGACTAATGTGTTTGCCCGTGAAAGTGAAGGGATCAGAGCCCCCTTTCGTCACACCCTTCCAGCTAAGCCCACCCCTCACTTCACCTCTCCACCACAAGGAAAAGAAGAGCTATCGACAAGCATCAGGACCTGCTCTGTCGCCCCCAGCACACTGTTAGGAAGTATAAGTGCTACCCTGTCTTTAAAGAACTGTATGAAAGCAAGGAAATCACCTGCAAAGCATCTAACTCAGCAGGTCTGAGGAGAGGCCTGAGAATTTGCAACTCTGACAAGTTCCTCAGTGATACTGCCATCACACCATGCTAGTTTCAATTATTACCATCCTACAACTTCTTTTTCCCACCATGTTCAGCCACCAAATAACAAATAGAAATGGCATTTATCTCCTCTTTAGTACAGCATAGCGTTACAACAGAGATATAATTAACAAGTTGGAAAATAGCCAAAAGGTTGGCAGAGGGGAAGCTAGGAAAGAGGACATAGTTTATATCCAGATAATCAATGGGGCCTCATTGAATCCAGAAGACTTTTGAAACTATCAGCGACACATGTAATATGCATCTGTTAGAAGTTATGAGATGGGGTGTGGAAGTAGAGAGAAAGGAATAAAAGTTGAATAAAGGGAACAAAATTATAAAGTATATAACTAACATGTAGAAACTTAGCACAGAGAAAAAAATGTTACTCTAGCCTGGTACAAAACTTTACCTTGTGACAAAAAATAGGCCTAACGTTTAGTGAAATGACATTAACAAATATTTCCCAAATATGCATTCCTACTCTTACCAGCATACAAAGTTAAAAAGCAATGGGAATTCAGTACATTCCCAGATGATAAGAATGAGCTGCAAAAGGTCAAGAAAACCCAAGACAGTACATACACAGTGATGGAGTCACTGTTCTCTTTTATTTACAAACAGAGAAAGAAACTTAATTGTTTAGTATCATTGTGACAGAGTCACCCATATATGGAAATAGTAGCTTGTGTAGTTAATTCAGAATATGCTCCGAAACCACAAGTGCTGGACTACACGGAAAATCCAGTCTCATAAAGCAAAAATACCACCATTTAAAATTACATGCTAGCCAAATTAACAGCTTATAGAATACAGCCTTCCATTAAACAAAAGGCAGTACATCATTTTGTTTTTGTTTGTTTTGATTCAACTGACATCAGGACACTTGAAGTCTACCAAAATGCCTATCAAAAATAAATAAAAACCAAAAAAACAACTATAAAGAAAAGAAACTGATATAGTGGAACTGGCATAGTGGGAAAAAATGGAAAATAATCTAAATGTCCCTCAGTAGCACAAAAAATGAATAGGACTATAATTATACAACTGAATATAATACAGCCCTAAAAATCACTGAACCATAGCAGTTGTATTATAGGCTAATTTGTGTCCCCCAAAAATTTGTATCTTGAAGCCCTACCTCCCAACACCTCAGAAAGTGACTGTATTTGGAGACAGGACCATTAAAAGAGTTAACGAGCCCATTCGGGTTTTAGCTCTAATCCCATATACCCAGTGTCCTTATAAGAAGCAGTAATTTGGACACACAGAGACATCAAAGACGTGCATCCACAGATCACGTGAGGACAAAGCATACAGGGTGGCCAGAAAAAAGGTAGCCATCTGCAAGCCAGGGAGAAGACCTCTGAAGAAAGCAAATCTGCCAACACCTTGATCTTGGATTTCCAGCCTCCAGAACTGTGAGAAAATAAACTTCTGTTGTTTTAACCTCTTTGTCGGTGGTATATTGTTACGGCAGCCCTAGAAAATTAATAAAAATGGTCTCAAACTTCGTAAGAGTCACCTGTAAGATTGTTAAAACATAAATTGCTGGGCCCTACTCTCAGAGTGTCTGTTGACTAAGTCTGGAATAAGAACTGAAACAGAGCTAGCTTCCCGGGTACGTGAACATACTCACGAGGGCCCCCCCCTCTTGATTTAATGCTCTGTGCCGCTGCCATCTTGAAATTGTTAATAGTTTTTTAACAAGGGATCCAGCATTTTCGTTTTGCACTGGGCTGCACAAATGTATCTGGTCCTGGCCTGAGAATTTGTTTCTAACAAGTTCCCAAGTGATGCAGAAGTTGCTGGTCAGGGATCGCATTCTGAAAGCCAATGAACTATAGCAACATTTATCAACCTAGATAAATCGAAAAACATAATATTGGGCAAAAAAGAGCAAGGTGCAGAAGAACAGATACAGATAGCATTTATATAAGGTTTCTGTTACGGATATACATATTAAATAGAAGTGTGAAAACAAGCATGGCAATGTGAACCCCCAATTCAGAATACCAGCTACCTCTGAGGCTGGGGAAAGGAGAATAGAATTAGGGATCAGCATCTTAGAGAGTCTCACCTCTGTCTATAAAGTTCTATTTATTGAAGAAATAAAAATTTAAAAATTGAAGTAAACATGGCAAAAAGTTTCATTTTTGACAGAGCTTGGAGACAGTTAACTGTGTTAGTCTCTATACTTTTTTGTACTTTTCTATAAATTAAAAACATTTTAAAGGATGAAAAAAGGAACCTTAATTTTATATAAGCTGAGTAACTTTAGTATCACTCATAATCTAGTAAATATTCCATTCTAAATTAGAAAATTTGACAGTTGAAAGAAAAATTCTACTTATAAAAACAAAAAATCTCTTCACAATAACCAAGACAGAGGGGTATTTGAAGTTTGACAATCATAATTGAAAAGATTAAATTCACTTTAAGTGAATGCACTCTAAAAATAACTAAGATACTATGTAATTTAAGAGCACGAAAAATGAGAACTACTACCCATTCGAAATAATAACTGTACCCTTCATGTTAATTTGACTCTAGTGTGTTTTTTGCAATGAAATGACAAAAAGTAAATTTTAAGTTGTTTAAAGTAATACATATAAAATATAATGAGTTTGAAATATATAATTCAACAATAGTTGGTTACTTCAGTACCTCAGTGAAATTTCTCCAAACTCAAAAAAATAATATGAAAAATGTATATCTCTAACATATGGAAAACCGATTCAAACTAAATGAAAGGAATAAAAATAAATACTAAATATCAGAAAAAAAAATTCAATCTAAGAAAACATAGAATAAATGCAAATTTTATAAATGATACCTTGTAACTATCAAATTAGCCAACTTTATGTGAAAAAATGAACAATGTTACTCTCATTTTAATGGGGATACAAAATGGTAGAACTTTTTTTTTAATTAATTAATTTATTTATTTATTTTATTGGGGAAGGAGAACAGGACTTTATTGGGGAACACTGTGTACTTCCAGGCCTTTTTTTTTTTTTTTTTCCAAGTCAAGTTGTTGCCTTTTCAATTTCAGTTGTGGAGGGTGCTGTTCAGCTTCAAGTTGTTGTTCTTTCAGTCTTAGTTGTGGAGGGCACAGCTCAGCTCCAGGTCCAGTTGCCGTTGCTAGTTGCAGGGGGCACAGCCCACCATCCCCTGCGGGAGTCGAACCGGCAACCTTGTGGTTGAGAGGATAAGCTCCAACCAACTGAGCCATCTGGGAGCTCAGCAGCAGCTCAGCTCAAGGTGCCATGTTCAATTTTAGTTGCAGGGGGCGCTGCCCACCATCCCTTGCGGGAGTCGAGGAATTGAACTGGCAACCGTGTGGTTGAGAGCCCGCGCTCCAACCAACTGAGCCATCCGGGAGGCAGCTCAGCTCAAGGTGCCGTGTTCAACCTTAGTTGCAGGGGGCAGAGCCCACCATCCCTTGCGTGACTCGAGGAATTGAACTGGCAACCTTGTGGTTGAGAGCCCACTGGCCCATGTGGGAATCGAACCGGCAGCCTTCGGAGTTAGAAGCATAGAGCTCTAACCGCCTGAGCCACCGGGCCGGCCCCAGTAAAACTTTCTTGACAGCAATTTTTAACATATAAGTCAAGAGCCTTAAAAATATTCATGTCTTTTGATCCACAAATTTTCTTTCTAGGAAGATATCCTATGAAAAAAAAAATCAAAATAATGACAATATTGGGGGAAAATACTCCAGACTCACAATAACCAAGAGATCTGGATTGCTTATACTAATATCAGACAGAATAGAAATTAAGAAAAAAATTATAACCAGTGACAAAGAAGAATATTTTATAAGGATAAAAAGATCAATCTATCAGGAAGACATAACAATTATAAATATACATGCACAAAATAAGACCATCCCAAACTATTAATACATGAATCAAAAACTGACAGAAGTGAAGGGAGAAATACATAATTCAACAATAATAGTTGGTGACTTCAGTACCTCAGTTTCAATAACATTATTGAAAGAAACTAGGACAACTACGCAAAAGATCAAAAAGGAAACAAAAACTGGAACACTATAAAGCAACTGCTATTAAGCAACTGAACCTAAGAGACATAAATAGAACACTACACCAAACAACAACAGAACAGACATTCATCTCAAGCATACATAGAACATTCTCCAGGCTAGACCATATGTTAGGCCATAAAACAAGCCTCACTAAATTTAAAAGGTCTGAAACCATACAAAGTATGCTGTCCAACCACAATGAAATTAAATTAGAAATCAACAACAGAAGGAAATTTAGGAAATTAACAAAGATGTGAAAATTAAACAACACACTTTTAAATAACCAATAGGTCAAAAAAGAAATCAAAAGGGAAATTAGGAAATACTGTGACTTGAGTGAAAATGAAAACACAACATACAGAAACTTACGGGATATAACTAGAGAAATGCTCACAGGGAAATTTATAGATGTAAATGACTAAAATAAAAAAGATCTCAAAAAAATCACCTAAAATTCCAACTTAATAAACTAGAGGAATGAGAGCAAACTAAATCTAAACAAGAATAAAATAATCAAGATTAGAGCAGAAACTAAAAGCAATACTATGAACAAATATATGCCAACAAATTAGATAATCCTGATAAAATGATCAAATCCAAGAAATACACAAACTACTAAAACCCAAAAAGAAACAGAACATCTAAATGTACCTATAACAAGTAAACATATAAAAACATTAATCAAAAAAATGTTCCATCAATAAAAGCCCAGGATTCACCTTCACTGGTGAATTACATCATTTAAAAGAATTAACACCAATCCTTCAAAAACTCTTCTAAAAAAAAATGAAAGAACAAAACAATCCCCAACTCCTTCTATGAGGCTAGTATTACCTTGATACCAAAACCAGACAAAAATATCTAAAAAAAAATCTATAAATCAATATCCTATAGAAGTATATAGATGCAAACATTCTCAACAAAATACTAGCAAACCAAATCCAAAAACATATGAAAAGAGACATGACTAAGTGGGATTTATCCCAGGAATGCAAGGTTGGTTCAATAATGGAATCAATTATTGGTTCAATCAGTGGAATACACTATTAACAGAAGAAAAAACATAAACCACACGATCACTTCAGTAGACCAAAAACAAAGTAATTGACAAAATCCAACATGCTTCCATTATCAAAACACAAAACACTCAAGACGTAGAATTTCCTCAATCTGATAAAAAAGAATACAGGAAAAATCTGCAGCTAGCAACATAAATAATGGGAAAAGACTAAAAGCTTTCCCCTGATATCAGAAATGAGACAATCATGTCCATTTTTACCACTTTTATTCAATATTGTATTAGAGGCTCTAGTCAGGATAGTTAGGCAAGAAAAAGATATAAAAGGTATCCAGAATGGAAAGGAAGAAGTAAAACTACTTCTATTTGCAAACAACAAAATCTTATATATAGAAATTCCTAAGGAATCCACAAAAAGTATTAGAACTAATACTTTTTTCAGCAAGTTTGGAAGATACAAGTACAGTGTGCAAAAGTCAATTGTATTTATATGCAATAGCAATGAAGAATCCAAAAATAAAAAGACAATTCCATTTAAAATAGCATCAAAAAGAAGCAAATATTTAGGAATAAATTTTTAAAAAGAAATAGAAAACCAGAGGGTAAGGGCGGAAGGGGGCTCTAGAAGAGGGTAAACGGGGTCTAATGTATGGTGATGGAAAGAGAACTGACTCTGGGTGGTGAACACACAATGTGAGATATAGATGATGTATTACAGAATTGTACACCTGAAATCTATGTAACTTTACTAACAATTGTCATCCCAATAAACTTTAATTTTAAAAAAAAGAAAACGTGAATTCTTATAACCACAAAACGTTGTTGAATGATATTAAAGAAATAAATGGAAGGACACCCCATGATCACAGAATAGGGGACTTAACATTGTTATCCCTAATAATGAGCATCTTTTCATGATGTTATTGACCATTTGTTTATCTTCTTTGGAGAAGTATAGTCAGACAATTTGCCCATTTTTTAAAATTCTGGGTTGTCATTTTATATTTGAATTTTTAATATACTGTGGATACAAGTCTCTTATCAGAGATATGATTTGCAAATATTTTCTCACACTCAATGGGTTGTCCATTCATTTTCTTGATGATTACGTTTGAAGCACAAAAGTTTTAACATTTTCATAACACCCCATTTATCTAGTTTTTCTTTTGTCGTTGGTGCTTTTGGTGTCATACCTGTCCAACAGGTGTTAACAGAATGAAGGACTGGTTCCACTACACCAAGGTGCTTCTATATTTCAATTGAATTATTCCCCAAGTTAAGTAAAGGCAATAAAGTAAAAAAGGGAAGAGTAAAGTTTTGAAGGCTAGATGTGGCAATATTCTGTCATATATTCAAACATCATTAAGAATATGCAATTGTATCAGATGTTGAAGGCTTTTATATACTAGGGCAAGAAGTAAGGATTTAAAATGTCAATTATATTCTCATTTCTAAGAAACCCTCAGTCACTTAACCTACCATGGCCTAACTGCCAATACCTAATATTCAGCAAATTTACCATGTAACATCTTCCTTCTGACTCCCAGACTTGAACAATGATTGGAAAAAAAAAAGGCTCGTGACAGTTGTTGCCAATAAACATGTATGCTTAGGTTCTTGGCTAGAAATTCTTGCTTTGGGAATTCTACCTATGTTTTATTCTTTGAACACAGCAGTTGCTCCAAATCTTTTCCTCTTTTTGAAAGTTCTCACCACCACCTCCGCCTACTAACTTAGCTGATGACCCCCCCTTTTTTTTTAATAATACATATTTATTACTTTTCTTTTTTTTAATTAGTTTCAGGTATACAAAGCAACATAATATTAGGTTGGTACAAAAGTAATTGAGGTTTAAAAGGTTAAAAATAATTGCAAAAATTGCAATTACTTTTGCACCAACCTAATAGACATTTACACCCCTCACAAAGTGATGACCCCCCTCCCCCAAGCTACTATCCCTCTGACATCGTATATAGTTACAATACCATTGACTGTCTTCCTTATGCTATACTCCACCTCCCATGACTCTATATATGTATGTATGTGTGTGTGTGTATATATGTATATATATATAAATGTATATATGTATATATACGTATATATGTAAACACACACACACATATATATACACACAGACCTATACATATATATTTTTTTTTCCTTATGCTTGACATACAATATTATTCTACCTCAGCTTCAGTTGTACAGCGCATTGGTCATGTATCTACACAGTCTATGAAGTGATCCCCTTGACAAGTCCAGTGCCCATGTGGCACCTTACATAATCTTTACAACATTATTGATTACCCTCTTTTCCTTCAATAAACTTTCTTGGTCATTTAACTTGAGCCACTAAGGCCCTCCTATAAATTATAAGTAGATACTCACCCCATATATTTTCTTTCCCTCCCCAATTCACAAGAAGGGTTCCTTTTAACCTCAAAGTTTAGCCTACAAACCTATGTTAAACCCTCCCATCTCCTTTAAAATTGTGAACCACCAATTACTCCCTCTCTAAAATCTTCAACCACTTTCTTATCACCAATACCTTTGTGGCTATTAACAATTCATCCGTTTGCCTCAACCATTTAAAATCTTTTGCTTTAATCTTCTGAGTTATCATTTCAACTTACTCTACCAAACGTTTTCAAAGGAGACTACATCACTGTTTCCATATCCCTGTCCTCAAATTCACTCTTCAATACTTTATTATTTGGTTTCTATTCATACCTCTGCTAATGTCACCCTCAAAAGAGTCTCCAATGGTCACCAAACACCAAATGAGCTTCACTTGGTCCTCATATATCTTCAAATCTCCATAGTATTTAATAGTGTTCATTATATCATCATTGAAACTTTCTTGTTTTGACTTCCATAATAATAATAATACGCTCTTCTGGCTCTCTAGTTTTGTTTCATTTCTCACAGGCAACTCCTTCTTCCAAGTACTTCCTAAATACGTGTATTAATTACCCAGACTTGACAATGGTGCCATCTTCATTTCACATACAAACTCTCCATTTCACTCCTATTGTTGCCACCCCAAAGTCCTATTACCAGTTGTCTGACTCACTAAGACAGCCTCCTAATTAACTGGCCATCATGCCTCTACAATACCACTCCCTAATCCAAGAAACCAACTGCTTTGGTAACATGCCTGAAGTTTAGCCTGATTGTCTCAGTCTTCCACATAAAAGAAAGGAAGCGCACAGATTCGAAAGAACATTTGGTTTGAATCATAGTTTTGAAAATTATTTGTCATGAGACCTTGGGTGAGTCACTTAACTCCTATAAGCCTCAGTTTTCCTCTTCTTTAAAATTAGGATTCTAATATCTACTATACAAGAGTTGTTATAAACCATAAGACATATTCAAGTTTGACACATAAGAGATGTTCCATAACCTTCAAAGGTTGTCCACTGCCTAACAAGTAAGATGTAAATAACCTTACAAGACAAACCAAATCTTTCCAGTCCAATAGCCAACTGCTCCCTCTGCTCCTATGCAGGATCACCAGAAAATATTCAAAAATCACTGTGCCACTGCCTTTTTTATGGTATGTGCTCAGCCTGAAATTTCCTTGTCCCAAATCTCTCCTGCCAATTTTCGACCAGTTACTTAAGGTCCAGCTCTAATATCATATCCTTTAAAAAATGCCTAATGTGAAACAAGCTTTGTTTCCTCTGGGCTTTATTTGTGCATCTCTTATACCATTTATTCCATTCAAGTTATTTATACACTAGTCTTTCTTCCTTATTAGAATGTAAACTTTTGAGGGCCGGAACTATGTGTTTTATGCACTGCACTGCTCAGTACCCTCTACTACAAACAGAAGCATTGGTGAAAAATAATAGTGACACTTAGATTGATTTCCAACACTATTTATAAAATTTATCCTAAGTAATTTATGTAGCCACCTATCTTAACTATATGCTCAGTATGGAAATTGAATAAAAGTATTCAGTAAACTGGGACATTTCCAAAGGGAGATCTGACTGATTTAGAATACATAATTGAAACACAAACAAGAAATAAGACTTAAAATTCTGCATTATGGAGAATACTATGATTTTAATAACAGTTAAATCTTATCAATTCGAAAGGATAAACTTTATCATTTTATTTTTAAAGGTAATTTACACAAATCATCAAATAACTCCATTTCAGAAACACGCAAACATAACAAATGATCATATGCGTAATCAAAATGTAGCACAAAGCTACATGTCAATGAAATTTCCCAGGTATTTTACAAAAATTAATCAGAGTTGATTTTTGCCAGACCAGAGAATACATGTAATTCTTGAACAGTAAACAGAAGAAATACACAAGCAAATTGTCCATAAAAGGTGTGATCAAATGGTCAACTACAGTATTCAAGCACAAAGTGATATTCTGAATGAATCAAAAAGACTGCATTACAGCATTTTTTGTCACATATCTAACTTTTCCTGAAAAACCATAGAGATGCAGGTAGTATACGGATGCACACAAGTACAAATTGAAAGCATGGCTGCAAATATTAGAGAGAATGGGAAGCACCTGCTTCCAATTTGACTTGTATATACTGTAAATAGTACCTGCTTCCTTGGTTGGAAAACCTCTAAGAGGAAATTGCACTATTGCACCAGGGTGTGTGCTCATATATGCTTATGCTCTCATGCAGTTGTACTGAAAGACATTACATGAACCTCAAAATGCAGGCAGGGTAAATCTAGATAAGTACCAAGATCAACATTAATAATGCATTCTTGGTAAACCTGTACAGATAACCAGCACTCTTACGTCTTCCCTGTGTTCACACAGCATGCTTTTCAAACTGGTCTAAGTGAGGACCGTAACGCTGTCTTGAAGAAAGAGGCAGCATTTTCACTTTGGGTGTGATATCATCTCTCAGGTATTGAATCTCTGAACTCTGTGTATAATAATAAAACCATTTATTTCATATTTTAAGATACATAATCAATGGACATATATACATGTGTGTATACATACACACACACGATTTCTAAGCTGTAAGTAGAGTATATATATTTACCTATCTATGTGCAATAATATAGACGACTGCATCTGACTTGACTGAACATGTGTCTCTGAGTCTCTTGGCTATTTAACCCTCACGAGTGTATGAGCTGACCATTAAGAAATACTTAATTACAACCAAATCCATTTCCCTCACAGAGGACTATACAATGGCCCTATTTTGAATCTTAAGACCTCTTTGAAGATCTGATGAAAACTAAGGGTTCTCTACACAGAAATCCCTGAAGTACATACACATGTAAGATTTTACATACCAATGCAGTGGGGGTAGTTTGGAGACTTTCCTAAAGTCTGACGAACTTTGATTCACCTTGCTCACTTTCTTCAAGACGCCCTGGAAGTGTTTGCATGGCCTAATTTTGTGTATTAGTTCTCCCCAGTTCTACCATTTACCAGTAAAGTGGCCTCTCTTGTACTTTTTCTATATAATCTCATAATTTTCATGCAAATCTGATGACTGTGTATATCATGCTGTACTATTTTAATTGATTTTCTTATTTTCTTCTCCACTGGAATGTGAGCTTCTTAAGGCCAGTAACTGTGTCCGGTCCTTTTCTGTAACTCCAGCAACTAGTACTGCGCCTACTGCAAAGAAAGTAAGCAATGAGTATCAGTCAATCAAACAAAACATTGGGTTGATCATTATTGAAACTGGGCAAAGGGTACATGCAGAGTAGGGGAGGAAGGGTGTTTCATTCTACAAATCTGTCTTCTTTGGTATATATTTGAAATTTTCCAAATATTGGGGTGGAAAAGGCTAGAAAAGAAAGACGTATAGCCATGCATCAGTAAGTTTAATATATATGAAAGAATCTAAAACCCAATCGGACTTACTCATTTCGCCTCCAAGAACTAGGATGAATAGAAACCAAAATTTTGGCTTCAGATAAGAAAGAACTCTTTAATCATTAAAGGTGTCTGAAAATGAAGTTGGTTCCAAGAAAGAAAGAGAGGCCCCTGCTACTGGGCTAGTAATATTCAAGCATGAGATGACCAATCAGCATGGGTTACTATTTAGGGGATTAAAGCACCAAACGGGACAAATGAATTCTAAGGGATCTTCAACTGTGTATCTGAAAACAGAGTTTATTATCTTAAAACATACAGAGAGGTCAACAGAAAGATGACTGTTGGTTTCACAATTTTTATAAAGCCTCTACAAAGAAGGAAGTTCTTTCACACAACCAATTTCTTCACAAGCCTCATCTCACAGGCATTCACTGAAGCCCTAGCCTTCTGGCAGGGGCTCCATGTGCCCTGCGGCTCCTACTGGAACGCTCTTCAGACAGAAGCTAAGGCACAGCTCCTCAGGGAAGCCTTTCCTACCTGACCAAGATTAGGTTCTCTCTTTGCATGCTCTCCAACAATCAATTCTTGTCTACAGAGGAGAGACCCCATGTTTTTGCTCACCACTGTTTCCCCAGAGCTTGTCACAGAGCCTGGCATGTTGTAAGTGCTTAATAAATATTTGTTGAATGGATGAATGAATACAACATTCCCTATGAACCTAGCATTTTCATAAATTATGATCTAAACTGAATACAAGTCAACTTGCCAAAATACAACTGAGCTACACATATTTCTTTATCACAAGTGATTAAACTACCTCTCTAGAGGCTAAGGACAAGAAAATAGCTAGCTCCCAAGGCAATATTTTTATACCTCTTTTATTATGAAAATAACTTTTTAAAATAACTTTTAGCTTCACAATACACAAAAGAAATTTATTTCCTAGAAGACTTAAGATTCAGACAAACCAAATGATTCTCAAGTCAGACTGTGGGGTAAGCTGAAAATATATTGTATGAATGTGAAGTTTAATGAGGACATTTAGGTAATGAAAAAGCAGTGAGAGCTTCAGGACAGATGGACAAACATCAGGTGACATAATTCCAAATGTGTTTTAAGAAAAACATGAAAATTCCCAGAATAGGAATACTTTGTGTTGCTAAGTAACACTGAAGATTAATAAGTAAATTGTCTCTCTTACAAAGGTCAACTACAATCATCTCATTTATCAGTGTAATTCCTTTTAATGATTATTCATTTTTAAGGCCTTTACAAAATATACTAAACAAAAAGGAAGACATAAATTGTGTTTAACACTCAGAAATCACTAATGTATCTAATGTGTACAGGGATATTTAGAGTGCTATTTATTTGACTTCCATCAGAAGTGGCTTTTAGGAAAAAATTACAAGATCCTACCTTTAGTATTAAGATTATAAGTGAGAAAAAAAATTCTAATAAATTATGAAAAGTACAAAAAAAATTCTACCTACATCAAAATGACTACTATAACTAACATATAAAATATTTGAAATTCCAAATAAATTCTAACAAAGCCATACACGATGTTTTTTTTTGTTTTATTGTTTTTGTTTGTTTTTTTAAAGATTTTATTGGGGAAGGGGCACAGCACTTTATTGGGGAACAGTGTGCATTTCCAGGCCTTTTTTCCAAGTGAAGTTGTTGTCCTTTCAGTCTCAGTTGTGGAGGGTGCAGCTCAGCTCCAGGTCCAGTTGCCGTTTTCTAGTTGCAGGGGGCACAGCCCACCATCCCTTGCGGGAGTTGAACCAGCAACCTTGTGGCTGAGAGGAGACATTCCAACCATCTGAGCCATCTGGGAGCTTAGTGGCAGCTCAGCTCAAGGTGCCATGTTCAATCTTAGTTGTAGGGGGCGGAGCCCACCATCCCTTGCAGGACTTGAGGAGTTTGAATCGGCAACCTTGCGATTGAGAAGCCCACTGGCCCATGTGGGAATCAAACCGGCAGCCTTCGGAGTTAGAAGCATGGAGCTCTAACCTCTTGAGCCACCAGGCCGAACCCTAAACACTATGTTTTAAGGCTACTTAATTTTTATTTGGGAGAAATTGCCACTTCCATTTTATTCAGAACTCTGTATTTTTTGATAAGGTTGAATTAGAGCCAGCGCTACAGCACACTGAAATCCCTTAGACTCAACTCTGCTCCTTATAACCTTTAACTTTAATTTTCAACCTAACATGAACTTTCACCCAGACTACACTTTCACCCCAGTCACCCACTCCATTATTAGTATCAACCGAAGCTCAGTTCTTTCTCCACTTCAGAGATAAATGACAAACTAAGAAAAAGATGAAGGGAACCCTTCAGACTGAGGAATGAACTCCAAAGAATAATTGCTATTTAATGAAATAAAATTTACCTTGTAGAGCTTTGAATGTGGAAAAGATTTAGCCTAATGCCTAACATTTACTAAATACTCAAAAATCAAAAATATTGTTATTATTGCTGTGCTTTAATTTTATAATTGACTTATTCTGACATTATTAAGACTAAAAAGAATGTAGTCAGTGATTTAGTAATATTCCAATCCTACGAACTAGAAAACACAAGACTCTACGTCCTTTAACTTTCTATTACTAAAATTTTCAGGGACGGCCGGTTAGCTCTGTCGGTTAGCGCGCGGTGCTCTTAACAACAAGGTTGCTGGTTCGATCCCCACATGGGCCACTGTGAGCTGTGCCTTCCACAACTAGATTGGAACAGCTACTTGACTTGGAGCTGATGGGTCCTGGAAAAACACTTAAAATAAATAAAAGTTTTTTAAAAAAAGAAAATTTTCAAATGCACACAGCAGTAGAGAGAAGAGTTTAATGAACCATATCACCTACCTTCAACAACTATCATCACTCTGTCAATTTTGTTTCATCTATAGGAAATCTATTCGTGAACAATGCAAAAGCACACTGAATTATGACTCCCTTTTAAAAGTGTACTCAACATGTTGACTATGCAGAAGTAATGAGTTTCATGCAAAAACTTTATTTTTTGTCTCTTACCGATCTATTAAACCTATTCAGCAGTGAACCAACCTCTGCCTTTGAGGAAAAACTCAAGTAATCCTCGTCACTTTTCTGGTTCCCTCATAAGTAACAGAAAATCACATGACGACTTTAAATGGTAAGTCTCAGTTCAGTAATTTAAAACAACTAATCCCAGATAGACAATGGGGAAATTTGAATACGTACTATATATTATGTATAACATTACTGTATCAACGTTAAAGTCCAGGATGTGATAATAGTATTGTAATTACATAGACTATCTTAATTTTTAGGATAAACAAGCTGAAGTATTTAGGAGTAAAGCTGTCATTTTCAAATGTTTCAGCCCCACTCCAAGGGCCAAAAAGGAGTACATACAATAAATACATGTTGCCAAATGTTACTAACTGGTAAAACGTGTGAGGTGGTTATTATATTACTAGTTGAACATTTCCGTAGGTGTGAAAATTTTCAAAATTAAAAGACTAGATCCAAAAAATAATCAAAACTCCAAAGTACATTTAACATTAAATCTTATGTTCTCCATTCAGCTGGGGCCTGCCCACAGCTAGCCACTGTCAGTGTAGGAGGCAACAAATCCTTTTTTCCTCACCAAGAAGATTCTTTTCTGCCATCTCCTGGAGTTTTCTGAGTCCACGATGGTCAAGATCATATACATAGGACAGTTCTTATAAGACTGCTACTGTACCAAAATAGCCTAGGGCTATGTGACTATCATACATAGGTGTTTAAAGCTGATTTTTCCTCCCTTGTACAGCTTATGTGCATTCTTCCAAAGGTCTGATCCTCCAGTTGCGAAACTCCTTCCAGGGGCAGTGCTCTCCTTCAGTGAAAAGATCACTCCTAAAACCCCTGTGGCTTCGGACCCCTGGAAGTACACCCCACAATTCCTTGCTGCTGGGAGCTTCTTGCCCTGGCAGAAAACTGTCTTGGGCAGGATCCCTTTTCAAATAACACCAGATTGATATTCATATTCAGGGATACACATACCTTTGACATGTTGTAAGAGGGGAGTTCAATTACTTCTTAAACCCAGCCCTACTGCCACAGGACACTTGAACTTCCCCAGGCAGGAGTCTCTGGTGACCCCAACTTCAGAACCCCCCCCCCATTTAATCCAGTTGAAACTCCTCTTACTAGGCTTGATGAAAGATTCAGACATCCCCAACTTGTGGCAGGCAGGACTAACATACACAACACTCCAGTGACATTCCAGAAAAATTCAACTGACAAAAACCTCTCCCCCTATTGACATCCTCTATGTGAGTGAAAGGATTCAAAGGTCACAAAACGAGCTTTCCACAATTCTGCATACTGTGTAGCACTTCCTTTGGATAGAGAAGCATCTATTGAATACTGGCGCATGCACTGAAAGTTCTAGTTTATCACTCCATTATCCCAGGAACTCTATTATTTTGTCAACCCTGAGAAAGAAGATACCAGGAAGGACTCCTGGTGGCTAACTGGATCAAATTTAAAAGCAGAGCCCAGCAGCTGTTTCTAAACAGGGGCTTCTCACACAAGCCTCCCTCTAGGGAGAAGCCTGCCCTAAACTGCCTGCCTTCCACACTGAACTGCCTACCTACATTAGGCAACTATTTCCTCATTAGCATCTTCACCAACCAATCAGAGTGGCTACATTCTGACCAATCAGAACAGTGCTTTTTGGACCAATCAAACTGTGAGGCTTTGGAGTCCTCATTTGCATGAGGATAAACCAATTGGGAACCAGGGTTGGGGACTTCTCTCTATGCAAGTCAGCTTCCCACTGACTCGAAAAGCACACGTTCCCTCTGCACAGAAGACTGAAGACTGTGTTTCCCCAGCTGGAGTTGAAACACTAAAGATATCTCGCTGGACAAGAGTGAAGCAGGTATATTGGACCAGAGCAGAGCTGTCTAGAGAGAGAGGGGCCTCACCTGAGGGTTGCTTCAAACAGGGCCACCTCGCTGGAGGGCCACCTCTCAGATTGCTGTTCCACAGCAGTGCTGTCTCATAATTGAGCTGTAACACTATTGAGCTATTCCACAGCCTTGCTGTTCCACAATTGAGCTGTTTGCACTGAATAAATAAATGTTTTCTTCTTCACTGCACCCCAAATTGGGGATTCCTGTTAGCATTAAATTGGTGTCACTGACCATCGGTTGACATTTGGCTCATGCTTTTTGAAGCAAATATAAATATTGCATGCCAGTTTCCTTAAACTGTGGCCTCAAATCAGTAATCAAGACTTCTGAAAGCCATTACCACTCCGGGAGACATATCTTTTATATCTTTTCAGTGCCAGCACAAGCACCCAGCAAGTACATCATGCGCCCTCAAGGAAATGTTTTTTGAAGGGATGACCTCAGCAAATGACAGTAGGTATAAATAAATGGAAGAGTGTATAAAATTAAGCAATGACGACTGGCTTTCACCATCTGAAGGACTATCTGAAAATAGTCTGCTCAGTCAGTGAAAGTTGTGCTAAGCAAAGCACATTTGATCCTACCTAATTTATACACCTAGATATAGGCCTCCGAGAACGGAAAAGGGCGCCGAGAACCTAAAAACACTGAAGTGCTCCTTCTGTGTTCTACCATCGCACCCATCTCCACCCTTACTCTGGGCATACAGAAAATATGTGTGTCGCTACCATTTGTATACAAGTCACTGAGGACTTACTTATTTGTGTTCACCAAGGCCACCATAAATAGTGCTTATTCTCAAAATGTTACGTAATACAGGTTAGAGGACTCGCATAAAAGTTAAAAGAGAAATATATTGATTACATCAGAGAATGAGTAGTGTACCAATTCAGATTGCTCATAGCAACCCCCTTCTTTACTGGATGAACACTACTTAGATCTAATAAATGGACCCTTTATTTCTATCTGTTCCCTACTCTGGAACCTCAGCCATACAGAAAGATCTATCTTTAGGGCGGCACGTTGCCTGGAGTAGGCAATTCACTCTTACACATACACTTATTCACTCAACTAGCCACACTGGACATCTACCTCAAGATACCCTAAAGGCTTTCTGTTTTAGAGTATTTATGTAAATATTCAATGCATATTTACAGAACATCAACTATGTCCCAGGTTCTAGGTTAGTCAGACTCTACGGGAGAATCAAAGATGAGTAAAGTATTTACAACCTTCCAATTCATTAATAGTAAGGAGATTGGACAAATTTTTCAAAGGACTATAACATCCTACTAAAGGAAAGTACCATCATAAAGAAATGAGAGACTGTGAAGAATGATTAGGATTCTGACAGGGAAAGGTGAAGAAGGGTTCTCAGCAAAAGAAATATTATCAAAGAAAAAGATGTGAGCATAGGAATGTTGGCCAAGACACTGGAGGATTTGTTAAGTGTGAAAAGTGGAAAACAAGGGTAGAAAAAGCAGACTGAAGTATAACTGGACAGGCCCTGAGTGCCAAGGTTAAATATTGAAACTTCCCTTTGTGAACAAGGACAATCAGAGAAAATATAGATTCAAGGAAGAAAAGAGTCATTGAAAACTGAAATTGGTCTCAATATGGACAAAATACTGGAAAAAGAAAAACAAAAATTAGGAAAACTAAGAGGGGAGTATTTTCAATAGTCTAAGGCTATGGATAGCTACATGAACATAATTAAAAAAAGAAAAGTCATCAAGAAAGGGGTTGAACAATGTTCAACTATATTTTAATGGCAGGATACATGTAAATACAGATCTTTTTAGATGTATACAAAAACTTTCATTTTTTTCTTAAATTTCAGTACTAAAAAAAGGGAGCAACAGGGCATTTCTAATGCTGCTATGAAAGAAGAACTGGTACCAGACTTGCCCCCTTTCCACTGTAACCAACCAGAACACTGTACAAAATATATCAAACTGTTTTCAGACAGTGGACAATATGGCAGTACAGAACTATAATCCCTGAAGAATGGAAACCAGTGAGGTGAACCCTATGGTTACCCCTCTTCTCTCTATGGACCAGGTGCAAGGAGATAAAAAATACATGGTGGTCTAGCTGAATTGAGAGAACAGCTTTAGTGGAGTTTTAGGGAGGCTTTGGTGACTGGAATTTTTAAGGATACAGCGCATATGAGAAAGGAGCTACGCAGAGAAAAAACTCCACATATCTATATAGGGGTCCCGTGTATACATTTCTGATAAATATTGTAAGACTCCAGGAGCCTGGTAGAACAAGTATGAAGACTACCCAAAAGTCACATAGGCCTAGAAGACATTCAAGATTAGAACATCAGAGTAGAGACTTCATCGATCATACATGGCATTCAATATAGCATGACAAAGGGTTACATCGTAGTAATAGACTAAATTAGCTTTACAGTAAAGGCTACTCGAGAATAATCTTAACAAAGCTTAAAAACCAGCCTCAAGAAGATCAAGCTGATCCACAAAGAACTTAAAACTGCCAACCAAAACCAATACTCTTTTTAAAAAGACAATCACATCAGAACACTCAATAAAGAAACATTCAGCTAACCAAAAATTACATTCAGCTAACCAAAAATTACCACACATGTGAGGAAGAAATATGTGACGCATAGCCAAGACAAAACAATGGAAAACAGATCCAGAAATGGCAGAAATGACAGAACTAGCATACTAGAACATTGAATAAGCAAGTACATTTGAACAGTACTTAAGAATGTATTTAAGAACTTAAAGCATAATATGATAATGAAAAAAATGAAAGTTATTTTAAAAAAGCGGAACTTCCAGAGATTAAATCTAAATGTCTTTTAAAAATTTTTCACTAGAGGGTCTTGTGACAATATAGAAAACACGATCATTTAACTTGAAGGCAGAACAATAAAAACTGTCCAAATAGAGGCCGAGAAAAAAAGGGTCTGAGAAAAAGTGAATTGGGCCTCAGTGAGATGTGGAATAATATCTAGTCATCAGTAATATGTGTAACTGGAATCCTGAAAAGATAAAAGCAGAAAATAGTTTTGAAAAATGCACAACCTAAAAGTTTAAAAATTTAAGGAAAATGATAAACCTACAGATCCAAGAACTCAATGAACCTCAAGCAGGATGCATATAAAACAACTACATCAAGACATACCATTTCAAAAAAACAAAAAGCTAAAGAGAATATCTAAAAAGCACAAAGGTTTTAACAAAACAACACATTACAATATTAGATTCACGGGGGGGAAAAAGGAAAAGGATCCCCACTGATTTCTCATCCAAAGAAAAGAAATAAAATGTAAGACAATGTAAAGAATCATCTGAAGAGCTGGAAGAAAAAGAAATTAAAAAAAAAAAAATTGTCGGTACAATTCAAAAATAAAGGTTAAATAAAACATTTTCAAAAAAAAGATGAGAATTTGTTGACAGTAGACTTTTTTATAAGAAATGTTAAAAGTTCATCAGGCTGAAGAAAAATTATACTATTTATAAGCACACATCTACATGAAGGAATGAAGACCTCAAGAAAGGATAAATATGGAGATAAATACAACAGACTTCTTTCTCATTTTTTAATTCCTGTAAAAGAAACTGTTTAAATAAAAAACAACAACACTGTGATGTTTTACATAATACTCAGAAGTAAAATATATAACAATACTACTAAGAACAGAAGGGAAGAAACGCCACATGTTGTTGTAAAGCTCTTAGAGATAAGGTGTATATAATTGGGGTATAGAGTGTGATGTTAAAATGTGTATTATAAATCCTATAGAAACCACTAAATTTAAAATAAATATATAAAGATATATAGCTAATAATCCAAAAGATGAGGTTAAAAATAAACACCAATCCTAAACAAAACAGAAAAACAAGAGGAATGAACAGATGGGACATATAGACATATTTCACAAATACTATGCACATTTTTTGTTGTCTTTTGATTACTGGATTATTAGTTTTTAATATATACAAGTCCTTTACCAGAGATATAATTTGAAAATATTTTCTCCCATTGTGGGTTGTATTTTTGCTTTTTTGATGGAGTCTTTTGAAGTATAAGAGTTTTTCATTTTGATGAAGTCCAGTTCATCTATTTTTTCCTTTACCACTTGTACTTTTGGTATCTTCTAAGAAGGCTTTGCCTAACCCAAGGACATGAAGATTTACTCTCATGTTTTCTTCTACAAGTTTTACAGTTTCAACTCTTGCATTTAGGTCTATAATCCATTTGGCATTAATTTTAACAGCATAAGAAAAGAGTCCAAATTTATCACTTTGCTAATGGATACACAGTGGTCCAACACCATTTGTTGAAAAGGCTAGTATTTCTGTGTTGAATTATCTTGGCACCCTTGTCAAAAATGAATTAACCATAATTGTCAGGGTCTACTTCTGGACTCTCAATTCTATTCCACTGATCTATATGTCTATCATTATACCAGAATCAAACTGCTTTAAATACTGTAGCTTTATACTACGTTTTGAAGTCAGGACGTGTCCTTCATTTTTCTTTTTCAAGACTGTTTTGACTATTCTGTGTACCTTGAATTTCCATATAAATAATGGGATCAGTTTTTCATTTTCTGAAAGAAAAAAAGAAGTCAGCTATGATTTGGATAGCGATTGCCTTGAATCTGTAGATCATTTGGAAGAGTACTTCCATCTTAACACTATTAACTCCTCTGATACACAAACACGCAATGTATTTCTACTTATTTTTTTTTCATTTCTTCCAACAATTTCTATAGGTTTTTGAAATAGTGTTTTTCTATTGCTGTTGTTAAATTTGTTCCTATTTGTTTTTTTGTTATTGTAAATGAAATTGTCTTAATTTCACTTTTATATTGTTCACTGGGCTAGTGTACAGAAATACAACTGATTTCTGTACACTGCTCTTGTAACTTTGCAATTTGATGTTCATTTATTAGTTACAATAGATTTGAATGGATTCCTTGGGAATTTCTATAAAGAAGATCCTGTCATCTGCAAATAGAGATAATTTTACTTCTTTTCAATCTAGATGGCTCCTTTTTCTTTTTCTTTTTTTTCCCCCTTTTTCTTACCTAATTTTCTTAACTAAAACCTCCAGTACAATATTAAACAGATTCGGTGGGAGCAACATTCTTGCCTTGTTCCTGATCTTGGGGTAAAGCATTCACTCTTTCACCTTTAAGTAAGATGTTAGCTGTGTTTTTAAACAGAGGCCTTTTATCACGTTGAGGAAATTTCCTCTTATTCCTAGTGTGTTTTGATTATAAAAAGGATTTTGTCAAATGACTTTTCTCTCTAATGAGACGACATTACCTTGATACCAAAGTCTGACAAAGACATCACATCACCTTGCCTTAATCAGCTGGAGCTGCCATAACAGAAGCCCATAGACTGGGTGGCTCAACCACAGGAATTTACTCCTCAGAGTACTGCAGGCTAGGAAGTCCAAGATCAAGTGCGGGCCAATTTGGTTCCCCGGCGAGGGCCCTCTTCTTAGATTGCAGATAGTTCCTTCTCGCTGAGTCCTCACACCAGGGAGAGAGGGGACAAGTAAGCTCTGGTCTCTTCCTCTTCTTATAAGGACACTAATGCCATTGTGCGGGCCTCACCCACATGACCTCTTCCAAATCTAATTGCCTCCAAAGGTCCCACCTCCAAATACCATCAACTTGGGAATTAGAGGTCCAACATATGAATTTTGGAGAGACACAAACATTCAGTCCATAATACTCCCTCAAAAATAATGGTATCCCTCATAAACACAGATTTATAGGTCATTACCAAAATACGACAAGTCAAATTCAGGATAATATTAAAAGGTAATACATTATAATCAAACTGGGTTTACCACAAAAATATAAAGGCTAGTTTAAGATCTAAAATCCAATCAATGCAACTCATTATTATTAATACATATTTTAAAAGCCAAATGAATGACTCGTCCGATAGATACAGAAAAAGCATATGACAAAATTTACCAGTCATTTGTAATAAAAGCTCTCAGCACACTAAAAATAAAAGGGAACTTGCTCTACCTGATATAGGGCATCTATTAGAAATTTACAGCTAACGTCATACATAATAGTGGAAGTCTGAATACTTTCTACTTATGACCAGAACAAGGCAAGGAAGTTCATTCTCACCACTTCCATTTAACATTGTACTAGAGGTCCTAGTCAGTGTATTAAGGGAGAAATAAAACGGGTGGCCAGTTAGCTCAGTTGGTTAGAGCATGGTGCTGATAACACCAAGGTTGCCAGTTCGATCCCCACATGGGCCACTGTTAGCGGCGCCATCCTTAAGAAAAAAAAAAGAAAGAAAAAGAAATAAAAGACAAATATTGGAAAGCAAAATGCAAAACTCTACTTACAATTGACACAATCAGTTACGTAGAGTATCCTGAGGAATTCACACAAAATACGCCACAAGAATTAATGGATGAATTAATAAGGTAGCAGGATACACGTTCTATATATATATATATATATATAAAAATCAATTTTACTTCTCTATACCAAAAATGACCAATTGTAAAATTTATTTCTTAAAAAACAGTCTTTTCAACAGCATCAAAAAATATAATTCATATCCTATTCACTTAGGATAAGTTTAGCAAAAGACCAGCCCAATGAAAATTACAATTAAAGAATAAATAAATGGGAGATATACCATGTTTGTGGATTGGAGTAAGTCAGTACTGTTTAGAAATTAATCCTCCCCAAATTTATCTACAGATTTGATGCAATGCCTACAGGCATTTTGTATAAATGTACAGCCAATTCTATAATTGATACAAACACGGAAAGGATTTAGAGGGCCAATACAATTTCAAGAAAGAACAAAGTTAGAGAAGTTATACACTGATTTCAAGACTTAGTATGAAACAATGATGTTGGCATCATAGACATATAGATCCATACAGATTAGCTGATTTTCAACAAAAGGGTCAACATAACTCAAAGGAGAAAAAACAGTTTTTTCAACAAATGGTCCTTGAATTACCAGATATGTAAAAGAATGAACCTTGATGTTTACCTCACATTCTACACAAAAATTAACTCAAAATGAACCACAGACCTAATATAAAAGCTAAAACTATAAAACTTTTAGAACACAGAAAAAAAAATCTTCACGACCTAAAGATTTCTCAGACAGAACCAAAAAAAAAGAAAGAAAGCAATAAAAAAAGCACAGACCAGAAAAACAAAACATTGATACACTGGTGTGTTTATTCAAAACTTAAAGCTTCTGTTCTTCAAACCACACCATCAGTGGGCAATCTACAGACCAGAAAAAAAAATGTCTGACAAAGGATTTGTATCCAGATATATATAAAGAACTCTTATAACTGAATGACAAGAAAACAAAGAAACAATTTTTTAAAATGGGCAAAAGATATGAATAGATACTTCACACAAGAAGATAAAAAAAAATGCCAATAAATAAATAAAAATATCAAGGTCACTCACTAGTAATTGGGGAAATAGAAACGAAAACCACAGTGAGATACCACTACACACCTACCGGCATGTCTGAATTCAAAAAAACGGTAACATCAAGCACTGGCCAAAATGTAGAGTAATTTGAACTTTCATACATTGCTGGGGAATATGGTACAATCACTTTGAAAACAGTTTGACAGTTTCTTACAAAGTTAAATGTACACTTACCAATTCTACTCCTGGGTATCTATCCCAGAATAATTAAAGCACACGTACACACAGACTTGTACACCACCATTCATGCTTGGGTTATTCCTTATAGGCAAAAACTAGAAAGCCCCCAAATGTCCACAAACAGGTAAATGGAAAAGCATCGTATGGCCCATTTATACAACGAACACTACTCTGCACTGAAAAAGGACTACCTACTAAGACACGCAGTAACAGTATGTTTTAAAAACATCATGCTGAGATGAATGCACAAGGTATGGTTCTATTTATATGAAACTGTAAAGCAGGCAAAACTAATTCATAGTGACAAAAATCAGATCAATAATTGCCTGGAAATGATGAGGGAGATGTGACTGCAAAGGGACATAAGGGAATGTTTTGAGGTGATGAAAACGTTCTGTACCTCGATTGTGGTAGTTAGGGTACATATGTGTGCATATTTGTCAAAACTCATTGAACTCTACACTTAAAATGTGCCTTCTATTGTATGTAAATTATACCCCAATACATTTTATTTAAAAATTTAAAAGGAGAAGACACATTCAGACATTTGGAAATAGTATCACTGACCACAGATGCCAATAAAGGACACATTCAATTCTACTACTGGTTTAGCCCCTAAAGAATGTCTCTCATTGTCTTTTATTCATTCAATCAATTATGTATTAAGTACCAACTATGTGTCAGAATTGTTCTAAATGTGGTGGTACAGTAGTAAACAAAACAAAATCCCCTTTCTTCATCAAACTGTCACCCTAACAGGAAAAGAACTGACCATAAAAAAGTAAAAGTAAAACTAACACATCGTTTCAGAAAGTGCTAACCAGAAAAATTAAGCAATGTGGGGAAGATGGACGTTTTAAATAAGATGGCCAAGGAAGGTCTCACTAGGAATGTAACCTTTCAATAAAGATCCAAGAAAGGTTAGGGAATAAGTTAAGTAGTTATCTGGAGGAAAAGTATTCTATGCAAAGGGAGTTGCAAGTGCAAAGGCCCTGAGGCCAGCTATCCAAGGAATATTATGATGTCAGGTGCAAATGGAGGGTAGTAAACAGATAGTCAAAAGATAAGCTGCAGATGGAGCTACATCAGGTAGAGCTTTACAGGCTACTACAGACTTGAGCTTTTACTGTGAGAAAGGAAACAACTGAAGTTTTGAACTGAAGACTGACAGAACTTGACGTATGTTTTAACTGTGATTATCTTGGCTTCTGCACTGAGATTAAACTGCTGGGTGAGGACTTAAGGATTGCAAGAGGAAGCTGGAAGGCCAATAAGGAGGCTATGAAAATAATCCAAGTTAGACATGATAATGAATTGGACCAGGTAGCAGTGGAGGTGGTGAGAGGTGGTCATATTCATTTTCTAGATGCACTCTGATGATAAAGGCAACGTGAACTACAGACAGACGAGGTGTGGATGTGAGAGAGAGAAGTCAGCGGTGACTCCAAGGTTTTTGGTCTGAGTCACATAGGTGAACTTGTCATTAATTTAGATGGGGAAGATTAAAGATACAACAGTCTGGGTAAAAAGATCAGTTGCGTTTTGAGCATTGTCAATTTAAATACCTTGTAATATCCATATGGAGATATCACAGTACAATTGGATATGTGTCTGGAGTGCAGGAAAAAAAGCTCTCAGAATGATTTTTATTTTTTTGCAAAGTAAATCACTGGATGTGGTGTGTGTGTGTGTATAAAACTTTCAGGAAATAATCCTTATTTGGATTTGTATTGCATTAGGGCCTCAGCACAAATGGATTGTTTGTTTTCTAATTTACATAAATTCATACAAGTCTGCTAGGCACTTCACACCTTTATTTTTACTTTCACATCTGAAGTACAGCAATATGGATAGATAAGGTGTATATTTAAGATAACAATGTGAACAGACACATTCCTGGAGCTACAGCTATTTAAAAGTGACACTAGCATCAAGATACTCATTCTTATTCTCCAAAGGCTTTAAAAAACAATCACTTGTTATGAAACTAATTGCACTGCCAAATGCTTCTTAGGATTGTATGTAAAAATTATTATCTTCTCCACATTTTACTGTTTTCAATCAAGGAAAGTAATAGACTTTGTGATTAGACTTAGAAGTTTGGTTTTGATGCTTATAACCATCTAGGTTCTAAAGTGAGTAACATTTCCACACTACATTTCATAAAGCAAGACACTTTGTACATTACTAAAGAAATGCAAACATGACATGTAAAAATACAAAACTTCAACCGGAATTATAATAACATGGGCAAGCATACTGCTTAACTGGTGAATTGAAAGCATTTTTTAAGAAGAAAAATTTTCAGTGTGAATGAACATTTCTTCCTAGCTGGCTAACTCCTTCCCAACTGCACGCCTCTGATTAATCCCCTTATGCTAGAATGCCTTTCTTCCCAGCTGATATCTCCTCTTCCTTCAAGGCTCAGCCCAAACTCAGCCTCCTCCACAAAGCCTGCCCAGAACCCCCGGGGTATTCAGTTATTTCCACCTTCCCACAGCACTGCCACTTACCTATCTAAGCGCACCTATGTCATCCTGCCCCAGATTAAGTTGGCTATTTACCCTAGAGCAGAAGCTCCCTGAGGACAAAAAATCTTAGTCATCTCTGCCTTGCCTAAAATACTTAACACAGTAGCTTACACATCAGGTTGTAGGTGTTCACTAAAGCTTTGTTCAACTAAATCCTATTAAACTAAGACAATGATCAAATACACTGAACTCAGTGAGATACGTGCTTTAGTTTCATCATTTCAAACACTCTTCCAGATCTCACTTTCCCATCTCTCCTTAACATCCCGGGTTAAGTTTTATTGCTTCTCACTTTCAAGTATTGTAAAAGAGAGTCGAGTCCAGTTTATGCCTTCAATTTCCTATCTTATTCAAAGAGTATTCATGTACCCCCACATAAACCCAGGCCAGCCAAGAGAAAGAATGGTTTTCGGTGTGTGTTTTCCCCCAATATTCTTCCTGGCTCTTTTACTTTTCTCCACTTCCTTCCTCACTTTCTGGTTCCTTCAGATCAGGTTAGGCAGAGGAAGGGGGACAAACGGCCTGTGTGCCTCATTCCATGGGGTTTTACTAAATGGCCAGGAAGCAGGACAATCTGCCATCCTTGTGTAATTATTAATAGTTAGTACCTTCTCCTTCTCAAAGGAGCCCCAGTTGGACAGTGCATTTCAGCCTTCACAGCAGGGTGACCAGAAGTTACAGCAAGCAGAGAAGCTGCTCCCTCCACCCACATAGTGCCCTGGGGTGGGGACGCATTCTCTGACTGGCTGATCTCCTGCTGTCCTACCCTCATCTGGCAAGCTGGCAGCCCTCCTTGGCGGGATCCATCAAGATAATTCAAAGCTGGTCAATTTCCACAGGGTCTACTTCAGCGATGTCCAAACTGCGGTCCATGGGCCAACTGCGGCCTGCGATCCATTGTTAATTGGCCCGTAGCAAATTCCAAAAATATATTTAGTTTACTTAAATAAACCAGATGAGGCAATACGTACTTCACCTCGAGTGAGTGGCCTGGCTGTTTGTATTTTACCACACATGGCCCTTAGAGAAAACCGCTGGAAAAAGCTTGGACACCCCTGCTCTACTTGCTTCACAAAACAAAGTTCATGTCTTCGTACCACACCCGATGAACAAATCCCAACTCTTTTCACTACCGCCCTTTCACTCACCACGTCACCTCACCTGTTCCACTCTTCTCCCCGCCAGAAACAAGACTATGTTCAGGAATGCCCCAGACTCTACAAAATATAGAGCTCTGTCAAGAACTCTCTGGAAGGTGCCATTGTAGCATCAAGAAACAAGATTATGGAGCTCGTTAAACATCCGGACAAGAAATTAAATACCATCCACACTTCTGGAAGACAAACCCAAATTCTGAGCTGGGAACAAAAGGTCCTTTTGGGGAGAAATGGAAATGTCACAGAATTCCCCACTAGATTAACAATTCTTCACCTGAATACTTGTAATACCCCTTTCCTAATTTTTCTTATATATGGGAGTGGGTGCTGCTGTTGTATTCTTTTACTAAGGCCAACATCCCTCTATAAAATCAATCTTTATTTTCAGCTTTGGAACTTTAGCTAAAATCCTGAAACCAACAAGTGCTAGTTGCCATCCTATTATCTTAGGTACAATTTCCCCTACATTACATATACTGTCTATAAGGGACTATTCATTTTAAGCAACTCAATGTGAAAGATTTACAGAAAAAGGGGGAGATATTGACTAAATAGATCAAGAAGGAAAAAAAGAAGATTCCTCATCTGGTCAAACAAATTTTACCTTAGTAGATTAATATATTACTCATATTCTAACAATTCATTTAATTATATATACATTTAATGAAGAACCACTGCATAAAATGAAGAATTCCCAGTTTAAAATTCAGATTAAAACATGTTACCTACAACATAAAATGAAAATTTAAAATGCTGTACAACAAACCAAGTCAATAATTGCATACAAGTACCCCTACTTTTCGAAAATTTGCTTTATGCCACTTTGCCTTTAGAAAAAATCTACATTAGTACCAGTTTTCGCTAACCAAAAAAAATCCAAAGAGGATTTTCACTTTTAAATTAACGGTAATTGTTTCTTCACTTTACTCCATTTGAATTTACAGAACCTTTCATAGAAATGCTCTTTCAAATAGATACAGAAGGGAACCTATATCTATTTAAGTGATATGCTATAATGTATTACGATTTTTTTTTAAATTACCAGATTCCAGTTATTACGTTAAGAATATTCATAAAAGCTCTATGCCTATAGCAATGTCATTTAGTACAAACCAAAACTTATACCTAGACAAATGGTAGAGATTTACAGACTTGAACTAAAAAAGGATGGTGGAGATGGTGTAACCACTTTGGAGACGTTATAAAGTTACACATAAACTTCTAAGTTAAAACATACACCAATTCTATGACAGAAAAAGTCCATTCCTAGGTATTTAACCTAGAGAAATTAAAATATATGTCCACAAAGACTTATACAAAAATTCTGTTTATAGCAGCTTTATTCACTATTGCCAAAAAGCAGAAAAAAAATCAAAAGTCCATTAACAGAAAAATGGATACGCAAATTGTGGTAAAATAAAACAGTACTCAGCAACAAAACAGAATGAACTATTAATACACACAACATGGATACACATCTCAAAACCATTACACTAAAGAAGCCAGTAAAAAAAAAAAAAAAAAAAGTACATACTCTATGATTCCATGTATAAAAAGTTCAGGAAGCAGCTTACTAACCTACAGAAATAGAAATCGGAACAGTGGCTGTCTACGGAGAGGAGAGGGAAGGACTGATTGAAGAGGCATAAGGGAACTTTTGGGGGTGTTAAAATATTCTATTTCTTGAATAGAGGGCAGGTATATGGATCTACACGTCAAAATTCATCAACTGTACATTTAAAATTTGATTTTTATATATAAATTACAACCAATAAAACTGATTTAAATCACCTCTGATATCTTACTCCTAGATGATGTCAGGGATACCCAGCTAATGTAAAGTTTGTAATCTCTTGCCAAAAGCTGAATAGATATTGGTAATAACCATAATAAACTTAAAAACTAAATCTAAAACACAAATCCAAGTCTAAGGTGGTTAGCCACTGCTCCAAGGACGTCAGGATAAATTCAGTCTATCACAACATAGGGGTTCCCAGGATGACTGAGAGTAATCAGCTTGTCTTTTTCTTGGGAGTTCATGAGGACCATTATGGTTCTGACAACCATAAAATATGAATACAACTTCATGTTAAAGATAACTCTCCCCTCCCCCATCGAATATTTTCTCGGCCTCCTAGCAATCTTTGAGGAGTGTAGTACCCTATTTCAGTAACACCTTTTTCTAAATCACTTTTCCTGATCTCTTCCTAAGTTTTCTCTTTTATTAAGTAAAAACTCTACCTAGGAGTATCATATAACCACTTCGCTTTTTTTTTTTTTTTTTTTTTAAGATATTATTGGGGAAGGGGAACAGGACTTTATTGGGGAACAGTGTGCACTTCCAGGCCTTTTTTTCCAAGACAAGTTGTTGTCCTTTCAGTCTTAGTTGTGGAGGGTGCAGGTCAGCTCCAGGTCCAGTTGCCGTTGCTAGTTGCAGGGGGCAGAGCCCACCATCCCTTGCAGGAGTCGAACGGCAACCTTGTGGTTGAGAGGGCATGCTCCAACCAACTGAGCTATTTGGGAGCTCAGCAGCAGCTCAGTGGCAGCTCATCTCAAGATGCAGTGTTCAATCTTAGTTGCAGGGGGCGCTGCCCACCATCCCTTGAGGGACTAGAGGACTCGAACTGGCAACCTTGTGGTTGAGAGCCCACTGGCCCATGTGGGAATGTTTCAAACAGGCAGCCTTCGGAGTTAGGATCATGGCGCTCTAACCACCTGAGCCACCGGGCTGGCCCACCACTTCACTCTTGAGTAACTCTCCTTACTTCTTACCCTTTGTCCTACTGCCTTGTTTGCCCATGACCTGCATGCTAAACTTTTTCTGTATTTTTAAGCAATTAAAAAAAAATATTTTCCATTCTAATATTTTGAGTCCAATTTCAGTATTTTTTTTTCCTGTCATTACAACACCCCTCACCAAGATGCCAAAGTACTCACATTTAGGCCACTTTACCTGCTGCCACTCGGCTGTACTTTTTTTACTTCAAACCTCCACAAGACCAACTGAATGACAAAGCCAAAGATACCTTATCATTTCCCTCTATACCTTAAAAAATATAATTAGATGATGTGACTCCAAAGCCCTATTGTTGTAGTTATCGTTTACAGTTAAAAACGCTAAGATACAGTTCCTAACCAAATGACTGAAGCTGTCCTTTCCAAGATGTTTGTTCAGGGCTGTGTGAGTCTCCTTGCAAAAGCCCGTAAACATTTCCAGTTCTCATTGTAATGGTCTTCATGACACTGCTACCCAGTTATCATTCCTGCAGCAAACCGTTTGGTAGTCACCTTTGACTGTATCAGGTCGCCTTCAAGGACTTTTTCTACATATGCTACTGGAGTTGATCCAATTCAGCTGAGGTACTATATGTATGTAAGTCGCTGTGGCAGCTCATTGTCACCCACCCTTCATATGTGGATTTTGTATCATGGCATCACTTACATCTGAAAATACAGCTATACAACACTATACTAATTATATGAAAAGTAACACATAAAACAGTTGGAAGAGTTGTAGTCTAGATACAATATATGCAAATGTATCATCTCACTGCTTTCTCCAAGGAAGCCCCAACATCTTTCTATAACACCAACATGAAGTCATTTGTGTTGAAAACCGTTCATCTTAAAATCTTCCTATAATGTATACTGGCCTTTCAAATTACTTTTTTTTTATTTATCAGACAATCACTGGAAAGGAAAGGTCGCTGCACAAAATGAGCCAGAAACTGTAATATTATCTTCACTTTTTTTTTTTATTAGTTTCAGGTGCACAAAACAATGTAATAGACATTTACACTCCTCAGTGATAACCCCCCTCCCCCAATCTACTACCCCTGACATCATATATAGCTGTTACAGCTCCATTGAGTCTATTCCCTATGCTGTACTCCACATTCTGTGTCCATATATATATATATTAAATTGTAATTGACATTCATTATTATTCAGCTTCAGGTGTACACTGCACTTATCAGACACCTACACTGTCCATGAAGTGGTCTCCCTAATGAGACAAGTGTCCATCAGATACCCTACAAAATCTTTAGTGATTATATTCCCAAACCATCTTTCATATCCCCGCGGCAATTTTGTGATTACCAATTTGTGCTTTCTAATCCCCTCAGCTTCCCCCTCGTCCCCACCCACCTCCCATCTAGCAACCTTTAGTTTTTTTCTCTATATTTCTGAGGCTGTTTCTTCTTACTCTAAGACCTTGGCTCTATCACTTAACTTCTAGTTTCATCATCAGGAAATTGGGATAGCTGCACCTGCTTTCAAGGTTGTGGAAAGTATTAGAAATAACTTCTGCCAAGTGTCTTACTCAATGTCTAGTATACAGG
This sequence comes from Rhinolophus sinicus, assembly GCF_057876585.1. Lineage (NCBI taxonomy): Eukaryota > Metazoa > Chordata > Mammalia > Chiroptera > Rhinolophidae > Rhinolophus > Rhinolophus sinicus. The sequence continues at coordinate 138,419,733 of NC_142517.1, forward strand.
CAGCTTTCAATAAATAGTACATAGTAATAATAAACCAAACTATTCCACTGATAGCCTTACTCTAGCACCTTTATCAACCCAAAAAGTGTACATTTATGATCTTATTACCTGTCACATTTACAATCTTATTCTGTCCTTTACATTCCAGTAATTTCCCAATGTCTACAATAGCCTCACTTTCCCCATTCACAAAATCATCTCCCACTCGCCTTAAGAAAAAGCAGCTTTAACCAGCAATTATAAAGTTAGGGGGGAAAGGCAGCGGGGGAAGGAACTACCTAAACAATCACTGCTCTACTAAAATAATACAGTAATGTATGCGTACTATATCCTTACCTTAATCTTTCTTCCAAGTCTTTTTTGAAGTCCATGAAAGTCAGGATCACTACCTTTCTCATCTCCTATAAATATCACTAAACAAGTTCTATATAAGTCAGTGGACAAAAAGATGTAATTGATGAGTTCTCAAAATTCTAAATCCCAATGTCATCTCAGAAATCCATTCGTAAGAACCAACCACATGGGAGGGATAGGGGGCAGAGAACTAAATTTTCTTTTGACGACTGATACAAAACTAGTTTTAAACACCTGTATTTTCTTGTTCTCCTGATTATATACAAATCAATTAATTGGCTCAAAAACCATTAAAAGATTAATACAGATGCTTTTCTGCAACTATACTTTCAAATGGCCACAAATAGCACTTCCTTTCTGCAATAAACTAGTTTTTCATACTCATTTATGTCTTCTCAATTTTAATAACAGGTGAAATAAGAATACCTACAATCTTTCAAGCTACATTTATGCATTCTTCTGTACATTTTCTTTTGAAAAAGGTTTACTGTAGAGATAAAAATAATAATGGCAAGCTACAAAGTACTCTAATGTTCTCTCCCCAGAAGACCACAATGGAATTCCTGATTTAAATGGTTATCATTGTAAAATCCATGTATTTATTAAACGTATCCTATCTATAAAAGTGGTGTTTGCTGCTTTATTTACACACACACACACACACACACACACACACAATCATAGTCCTTCCTTAAATATCTTACATATGAAAATGGCAGTTTTACAAATGTTAATCACAATAATCACAAATAAAATCCGCAGGGCAGTTCAATTATGGCACCATAAATGAGTCACAAAATATTTCATTTCAAAATCCCTGAGTTTTAGGATCTAATCGTCTAAGAACATCCCCCTTTCATTCCAGACTCCAAAGTTTAAGCTATTCAAGTGCTACACCACACCTGTCTTTCAGTTACAGGCATTGCTTCAATGAAAAACAGCTTAAAAACTATGAAATGAAATCAATTCCACATAAAGCTATTGTATAGTCCTGATCTCTCATCTGACTTGTCGAGGGAACCTTTTTCTGTTTGTACATGAGCTTCATGAACTATATGAAATGTAACCTATGTTTTGTATGCTGGGCTGTGAGAGTTTTTGTTGAAAGCTAAGATGAAAAAAAAAAAAAAGTTCAAGATTCAGAGGAAAGAAATGAGATTCAACTCAGAGAGAATCTACCCACCTAATTTCCCAGCCCTGCTTTCAAATCCTCTATAACTGACATAAATAGATGCATACCAAAAGCAGGGACTCTAACCAAATAAAATACTGATTTGGTTCAGAAAAGACTTTCATGTTCCACTTTTCTTGTGATTCTAATAGTTTAAGAAAACACGTAAGTTATTTCCATTTCACACCTGCTCGTTAAATCATTTTAAGTAAATTTAGTTAACAGGTCTGAAGATATTAACTTCATTAGTAGTTATTAATTTATTAACTGTTCTATGTACATTAATACTGTACAGCATGATTTTTGTACTTACTACTGAGTTCAAGAGCCTACACAAAATCATGTTTCCCTACAAAATTCTGGGTACAGTAGGTTTTTTTGTAAATAGAAACATTTTAAATAATGTGGGGGAGAGCAAAATTTCAAGAATCTCCTAACTAAAAATTTCCATGTGAAAATCAGTCCTCCCCAAATAAATTTAATAAAAATTTAAAAAAAGAAAAAACATCACAGTCCTTAAATTAACCTTTTTTAGGTAAAGCAGATGTTTTTCTTTACATATTACCCTTAGAGTAACAGAACCCAATAATAAAAAGTGATAACTACATAAGTTCCATAGTCAGGAACTTAAAAGATCAGGTACCAAAGCAATTACCATATGTCATTATGAAATGATAATACATTCCACGTTCCCCAAGATCAAATTTACTCAATCATCTCCATCACACACCCACCCACACACACACACACACACACACACACACAAATAATTTTTATTTAGTCACAAAGTCCTTGGAATCACAATGGGGCTTGATGCCATATTAGTGTCACACTGTCAGTCATCCAAAGATATGCGCGCCTTCTTTTTCAACTTCTTTGAGTACTAGTGCATCACTGGACCCAGCAGGCAGCTCACCCAGACAATTTCAGTAACGGGTTTTGGCTCTCTGTGCATAATAGACGAAAATCTTTACGAAGGATCCAGTTTGTCTTATAGCTGAGAGATTTGAACCTGCTGCAGATGTCACATCTACCTTCTTGAAGGGGTTTTTATCATCAGTGTCACCTATAAAACAAGACAGTGTCACCAACAGCATTGTCTTGAGAACATCTATTTCAGTAATGCTAAGCTTTCTGCATCATAACTGATAGTCATTTCTTTGCGTAAAACAGGTCAGCAAACTTGATCCCGAGAGCCGAAATGCAGCCCACTGCTATTCTTTCTCGTACAGCCATGACCTAAGAATGAGTTTTATATTTTTAACGGTTGAAAAGCTTTTTTTTAAATGACTAATAATTTGTGACATGTGAAAATTGTATGAATTCAAATTTCAATCTCCATAAATAAGGTTTAATTGGAATGTAGCTACTCATTCATTTATGTATTTTTCTGTGGCTGCTTTCACGCTACAATGGCAGAATTAAGTAGGTGCAGCAGAGACCAGCTGACCCATAAAGGCCAAAATACTTACTATCTGGTGCTTTAAGTAAGTTTGCTGACCCCTGGCATAGAGGATATTTAGTGAGGAGGTAATATGATACCTAGTGCCTCTTGTGTAAAGAACCTGATTGTCACGATCCAGTTGTTCCCCTGCCATACTTCCATCCACTCATTTAACAGTCATGCACCGCATAATGCCAGACCGCACCTGCACCTACAAGAGTGGTCCCTTAAGAAGAAACCCCAAGAAAATTCACAGCGAAGAGTTTGGCAGAAGCTTTTCCAGACCGCAAGCAGCTCCTTACATCTGAAAACATGGTCCCCAATACTGAAGTTTTCACTTGATAGAGAGGAATGAACATGGTGCATTATCTGCTCATAAGCAAATCTATGATGAAAAACAGAAACCAACCAAGCAAACTACCATGGATGTATTTCTGAAAAGAGGGGCACCTTCTCAAGAAGAGCTGCAGGCAGGCCCTTCAGGTCTTCCAGAAGGCCTAGTTATCTTACGAGATGACAGCTCCACACCTGTCATTGCCCCTGAAGACCTTCCAGTGGGACAAGATGTGAAGGTGAAGACAGTGAGACCAGTGCTCCTGACTCTGTGTCGGCCATGGCTCATGCGTGTGTTTATCTCTTAGTTTTTAAGAAAAAATGTTTCAAAAGGAAAAAAAAAAATTAAAAATAGAAAAAAGCTTACAGAATAAGGACATAAACATTTTTGTAAAGCTTTACAATGTGTTTGTTTTAAGCTATTATTACAAGTGTAAAAAGTTGAAATTTTTTAAGTTTATAAATTAAAGTTACAGTAAGCTAAAATTAATTATTGAAGAAAAATATTTTAATAAGCTGAGTGTAAACTAAGTGTACCATGTTTCTAGATTACAGTAGTGTAATGTCCTAGGCCTTCACATTCACTCACCACTCACTGACTCACCCAGAACAACTTCTGTTCCTGCAAGATCCATTCATGGGAAGTGCCCTATACAGGTGTACCCATTTTTACCTTTTATACAATATGTTTACTGTGTTATTTTTTATGTTTAGACACAAATACTTACCATTGTGTACAGTATTCAGTACAGTAATATGCTGTACAGGCTTATAGCCTAGGAGCAATAGGCTATACCACACAGCCTAGGTGTGTAGCAGGTATACACCATCTTGGTTTGTACAAGTGCACTTTGATGCTCGCACAACAACGAAATAGCCTAGCAGCTCATTTCTCAGAATGTACCCCCATCATTAAGCATGACTGTATTTCTTGGGTAGGCCTGTCACTCCACTGCTATAATCACTTTACTTTCTACTTTGGCTCAGCCTTGCCTCTCAATCCAAGGGGTCAATATTGCCCTTGTGCAGAATGAAGGCAAAGAGCTCGGTTTCAGGTCAAATTCTAATTCTCCAACGTTGGCTTTTTCTCTGTCCCCAAGTTCTACTGGTTCTGGATTTCCGCTTTCTATCAACATTTTCCATAATAGTCTTAAAAGTCTGTATTTCCTACCAGAGACCCTAGGACAGTAGGCTGAATCACAGCATTCTTGGGCTGCACTGTGCCATCTAATCACCTGCTCTAACAACCACCCTGCAATGTGAATTTGTGTGGGACCCTTGTGAACAGCTTACATATTCCTACACTCTCCTGGCCTCCACTACTCTTCCTGATCATGACTGGCCCTTCAGTTGATCGATTTCCTTTTACATTTAAACCTCTGACCTACAAACCTATGAAGTCAACCTTCCCAGTTGGCTTACCATTCTGTTTCTTGAGCTCAGTTCACACAATAACCAAATGTAAGAGCACAACAAAACAAACTCTATATAGACAGATTTCCCAACCTAGGACTACCCATATTAAGACATCTCTCACTTATTAACAACTGCCTCAAAAGGGAATACATCACCTCCAAGCAGCACACCTTCTTTTTCCCTCCACCACGGCTAGTTAGCAAAGGTTTCTATACCTACTTCATCTGAGAGTGTTACCCACCACCCTCTACCCACGTGGGATGCCTAAGATACCTGTGTCTCTTGAGCACGGCTTCAGAATGAGGTATCTCTTGCTTCTCTTAAAGCTTTATAGCATGCCTGTTTTCTTTTGTAAGGGGGAAAGGAGAGTTTCTTACCACTGTTCGACTGCAATGGACAAATGTATTTAGCTAGATTTCTAGAAGTCAGAATATAATTCCCCACAGGACTATATTAATAGTTCAATGAGACTAGGAACTATTAATGAGACTATGCCCATCATATTACTGGCATTCTAGAACACATATGTGATTCATATTCTATTGTTGCAGATAACTAATTCACATTCGTAAGTTGTGAACTGTCTAAAAAGTAGCTATGAAATATCAGGAAGACTTTACAGTTGACAGAGTAAACCTAGTGTAAAGGCTTCAAAAAAATAGTATTTTTGTTTGTTTTTGTTGTGTTTTGTTTTGTTTTGTTTTAAGCGAAGAAAATTTCACTACAATCTTGAAGTAGCTTGCCATAGTAAACACTTCTGAAAATTGCACGAACAGCTCAAAACCAAAAAAATGCTATCAAGAATGAATACGCTGATTGGAAGACCATTAACCATATCTCAATCCTGGGTATCAACTATATAGGTAACAACAATCTTAAATAGAAATAAAAATCTTCTTTAAAACACATACAGGAACCCTCTGCCCATTTGAGTAATGACATGAAAGTCCAGTGACATATCCTTAAAACCAGGAAAACAAACTAGAGGCATGTAGTTCATATTCCAAAGGAATACTCAACAGATTAAAACTTTAGAACTTCACGTATTTGATGAATCTAACCTTCTTCCCTTAAAGAAACACTTCTTAAACATTTTAGTATCAGGACTCCTTTGAGTTCTCAAAAATTGAGGACTCCTAAGAGCTTTTGTTAATGTGAGGTATAATTATCAATATTTACCATATTAAAAATTAAATTAAAAAATTTAAATTCAGTTAACAATTTGAATAACATTTAACATGACAAATAACATTTTATGAAAAGTTTCCTAAACAAAAAAAAAGCTTAGTGACAAAAATGGTATTGTTTTACAAATTTTGCAAATTTCTGTCATATCTAGCTTAATAGAAGACAGCTGGATTTTCTTATCTGCTTCCACATTCAATTTGTTGTGAAACACTGTTCTGATTCAACTGCGTGAAAAAAAGTAGCCCCAAACACTTATGTAGTGAGAAAAAAGGAAGTACATGTTAACATTAATAGCCTTAGATAACTGTGGATGTTCTTTTTTGATACTACACCAAAGCTTGACAGGTAGGAGTTCAAGAGTTAGCTATAATATGGAATCTAATATCACATAAACATTTTGTATGCTGTTACTTGCTTTTTATAAGGGTCTTTTACCCATAATTTAGTAACACTGGTCACTTTGAAAATATTGGTTCACTGAGTTATGAAGATATTCCAAACCTTAACATAATTCATTAATACCACAGCAAAACCTCACATTCATTAATATCACTATCCATCCCATCAGAAACATCTTTATGTATTGGGAGCTAACAAGAGCACAGCAGGTGATACAAGCTAACCAAAATTTTAATTTTCACTTGAAAGCTCAAATTTTATCATTGGCAACAAATACTGTGTTGTTTTATCTGAAGTGACAGGCTCACTTTGTTCATTACCAGAAAATGAGTGCCAAATATCTAAGGCAAAATAATCACAGTTGTCTGGTAGTCATTCTTTCAAGTAAAAATGACGTTTCATGCAAAATATGGCTAGTACAGCTAGCAACTCAAAAAATCACCTGAGTTTTCCTTGAGCTAACCAAGTTGGCTCTGGATATCCATCAGAAGTACATTATTTCCTATCTCATCACACAGAGTATTAAAACAAAGTGTACTCAAGGATGAAGATCTAATAAAATTAATTTTTACGGTTTCATCAAGGACATTAAGTAAAATTTGTTTTTTAAACTATGAATGCATGGCAGCGAAGAATATGATGAATACTAGTCCAGTTTGGTGCCATGGACATTTAATATCTACCAAAATGCCCAGTTTTACCTGCCAATGTCTTCCTATCATCCGGACAAATGTCAAAGCAGTGGAAAAAGCAAAAGTGTTACTATGAAAATAGTTTTAGCCTCGTGGACCCCCTGAAAGGGTCTCAGTGACCCGCACAGGTTTGTACACCATTTGAGAACTATTGTCTTAAGGAAACACTGAAAGCTATGAATAAGGTTGCCATCCCCAAATCCATGTTAAATATCCCCCACATAAGAAATATATTACATATCTGCACAAATTCTTTACTTTTTAACTCAAAACTGGTCCAATGTGCTCTGAACTGAATAATACAAATAACAATAGCAATTAACATTTAATGAGCACTTGCATGTATTATCTCATTTAATAATCATAACTCTATTAGTTATTTGATATATTCATGTAACAGATAAGGAAACCTGAGGTAGAGAGGGGAAGTCAGTTGTCCAAAGTCACGGCAACAACCATTGGTATTTATGGATTCAGTTATTACTAAGTATTTTGCATATCTCATCTCTTCAATCTTTGTAACAACCTTTTTAATTATCCTTTTTTAACCTTTGTAATTCTTTATACTTTTATTACCCATTTTTCAGATGAAAATTTTGAATCAAAAAGTAATGTACCCTACCCAATGTGACCCAACTGTTGGATCATCTATATACAAATGCAAGTCTGCTGTACTCCAATGAGTATACTCCATATTCTGCCTCTGTATACTACACATCAGCATATCCTTTGTATATAAATAGACATGGTTACAAGAGTCTTACATAATTTTAATATCATCTGAACAAGAACCCTACTTGGAAAGATTTTTACTACTTTGACTATCTCTGCTATCAAACGGAACAAAACCTACTTTCTTTTATAAAATAGTCAATGACCTAGGTAAATAGTTCATTAATTCACATTATTAAACACTTATCTGCATATGACAACAAATCAATGCAGCTAAGATCACTCTTTTAAAAAACATTCAGTACACCCAGGTGACATCCTAATATTAGATGAGGAAACTAAAACCCAGAAAAATACTAACTTACCCCAAAGACAAGCCACTCATAAACAGCACAGCATCGAAATCAGTTTGGACTGACCCTGAAGTCTAAACTATTCAATCACACAGCCTGCGTGTATTTTAAGGTCTGAGACAATGACCTAGGAATTACTCAGGAGATCTGGATGCAAAGCTTGCTGATAACATACCCATTCCACCAAAGGCATTCAAGATATGAATGAATCATCTTGTATTTCAAACAGGTGAAAAGGAAGTTCGTACATGCTGAAAATGACCCATGTTCTCAGGTACTTTAGGTACAGCATCCACAGGTAATGTTGAGGAAAGAAGTACAATTCACTTACAGAGGTGTCAGCACACACAGCTGGGGCTGTGATAAGCATACCTCTCTTTAAAAGCAAAACAACAACAACAACAAAATCCTAGAGGAATCTGTCATCACAGCTACACAGGCTATATACAGATTACACAGTAGCTTTCAGATGCCAGAAGCCTAGGGATGCTGCAAACCTTAGTAAATGGCAGCAGCAATCATTTTCCTAAAACTTTTTCCTAAACTCGAATTAATCAGTAAAATTTTCATTTCAAGTTAGGATCTGTAAATGTCAGGGGTTATGTCCCAATATGTGTTTCTACTTTAAGGGCCTACTTTGCAAGACACTGCTTAATATTAAACCCTAAGGAGCTCAGGGAAGGAATCAAAGTTTATATAGTTCTATTCACCCTTATACCTTACTGTAAATCAACTTTAGGAAGCATAAACATCTTGAGATTGGACAGAGGAGTGTGTCTTTAATTTCAAACAAACTGTATTCTCAAGGAGTCCTCACACACATTTGACATTTGACAGCAAGGTGACAAAATGGAAGGCTGTGGTGTACCACCTAAAAGGGCAGGCAGTACAAGCGAGAGATGAGCTATTATACTTGTCACAGAATACCACATTCTGGATTCCCTCTGTGGCAAAGGGAAAAAACAAAACAAAAAACTACTGAACAAACTTTACTTCCTCCCATCAGTGATTCCTGGCAGGACCAAAAGAATCGCAATCTAGTAATGTAAAAGCAGCTGACAGATATAGAGAAAAGAAAAATTCAAGATTGAGGTCACATCCCTTGACATGCATCATTTACACTAAGGATTCCCCCACTTATCTGAATTAATTTCATGTACCTCATTTCATTCAGATAATTGAAGTTTTCCTTTTAGAGTTGTAAAGTGTTTATCTCAACATAATTAGTAAACTGTCCACTTAAAAATACCACTACAAAAATTACCACCCCCTCCTCTACACATATACATACATTAAAGGTATGAGACATTTTGGCCTTCACAGGAAATTTAGTTCAAAAGTCCTCTTTAAAAAATTAGCACAAGATATTCTCCAAGAAAAGTTATGGTCATTACCTTTTTAATATAGTGTTTGCATTACTTGTTAAAGACATGGTAATTTGGGTATTCGATACATAACTACAGTTCTGTAACCAAATTAAAGGTTTAAACTACTAAAGAGTTTGATGACTTGCCTCAATACAGTAACTGGGATTGTAGGGAGAACAAAATCAAAGAGGTCTCTCTTTTTTATGAGCAGGCATTTAAGAACCTTTTAATGAAAATTTACTCTTTATTGTATAATTACTAATGAACAAAAATAGGGCCATTAAACTTACTTCTTTATAGTGTCATAAAACTTCTATGTGTAAGAAACATAAAATATATATTAATCAAACTCAACAAAAATTGAAATGTGCAACACCTAACAATACATGGTGAAAATTATATACCTTTTCTCCTTAAATTGATTCCCTGCCAGATGACTATAAGGTATTTCTTTATATGGATATGATTAAAATTTAAAATACACAGACTCTCTACTCCTAATGATGGCAATGAAATGTATACACTTCTTACATGAATTCTAAATTTCTATGTGAACACTGGCTTCCCATACTGATAATAGACTTACTGTTGGGATGAATTTATATCTATTCAATATTTATTTATCACCTGCTATGTGATAGGCATTGTACTGAGTGCAGAGGACACTGACACAAACAGCACAGATTTAGTCCCAACACTCAGGGTACACAGTCTAGGAGGAAAGATAGATAATGAACAAACTTGGTACATCAGAAAGTATAACAGATACTCAGTCAAATGAAAGCTCAAAACAAAGACATGGGTAGAAAAACACTTGAAATTAGCTACCACTGAAATTGAATAAAAATCACCCATTAAGTGACTCAACTTTAGTGAGTCAAGGAGGCAGAGAACCCAACAGCAAGGCAGTCAGGAAAGAGATCAAATTTATGACTGGATAAATCCAGGGTATCCTCAAGCACCTGATGTAAATAAAAAGTTGACCCTCAAGGGGGGCCCAAATTCCCAAATTATAATAGCCAAAGAACCCAGCTTTCAGCTGGCCTGTGCTCAGCATCTAAGGGCTCAAACCAGTGAGCGCAAGTCCAGAAGGCAGTATCTCAGTATATTGGCTCTATAAGTTCTGCTATGGATGAAGCAGGACCCCAACATCCACTGTGGAAAAGAACAGGTCCCACCTCCCTAAGGAAAACAGGGATGGCAAGGAGAGGGAGATGGCCAAGCTGTTAGAGTTCTTAAGCAGGCATAAGAGAAGGCTCCAGGTCCACAAGGGATCTGGAATACAAAAAGGAACCATACAGGAAACATATCAACTCTAGGGACTACAAAACAGTTACTGAAGAAAGGCTGTGGAATCGTTTACGTATGATCTTCACAAGTGTGGGGGGAAAAGGACTACATATTCTTACTATTTCTTACTAATTGTCTGATTCTATATCCTAATTCCATCTAAACCTACTCGTATGTTGATATTTTGCAGATGTTTCACATACTTCATTAAGATGCTCATGCCATATAGTTCAAAACTCCTCATGAGTAAAGTGCTTTTAAAAATGAGAATCTCCTAATTTTATACTGTAGCCAGACTGAGTACACGTCAAGGGTATAGTGAGACACCATACCTCTGTGAGCCATGGATGCTCAGGGCACCAGAATAATTCCATATCTCACCTCCTGAAAGGTATGGGGGTCTTAATGTATTTTTGGTCTTAAAAATCAATTTAAGAACTTAGTGTGATAACAACAGCTGTGGTTACACCAGGTAGACAAGAACTGACATAAGGAGCAACAATAACAGATGTAAAATTATTTACCTACTGATAAATTACGCATCATCCTACTCTACCCTACAGTTGTTTTCAGTAATAGTACTGTTTCTCTGAAAATAAGACCTAGTGGGACCATCAGCTGTAATGCGTCTTTTGGAGCAAAAATTAAGACCCAGTCTTATACTATGTTAGATAACAACTGGTCTTATAGTGAAATAAGACCGGGTCTTATAGTGAAATAAGACCGGGTCTTATAGTGAAATAAGACCGGGTCTTATATTAATTTTTGCTCCAGAAGACACATTAGAGCTAATGGTCCGGCTAGGTCTTATTTTCGGAGAAATATGGTTTGAGTAGAAAGAAAAATGCATGCAGTCCAAAGATGTTGTCCCTGCGAAGGCTATTATTTACATGATTCTACATGTTCAAATAGGTATCACTATGGAATTGGCCCTGCATTTGCCCAAACATTATCTGCCAAAGTTATTCAAAGGGTGGAGTGGTGGTACTTTCCAAAAGAAATGTTTGACAATTCTCCTTAGGTTTTCTTTTTAATAAACAAAACACGTTATTCTCATCTATTTAAAAAAAGAGAAAAGACAGAGAAAATGAAAATACAGTGGGTTTTTTTTTACAGTATTACCAACATGCAGCACGACATCAAATACAGTCTAAAACTGTTTAAAACATCATTTCAGGATAGCTTGCCAAGGTAGTCTGAACTCCTACAGTTATGTTTCTTACAAGGCCTATATGCTGAAAAATATATCCTTATAAAGCGAAGCCAAGGCTTTAAAATTGCCCTGCAGTACAATTTGGGTCCTCAATTAATGGTTATCAAACTTTGCTCCAGTGGAAAACTCATAGTATTTTAGCTTAACTGAGGTGTTCTATGAAAAGATTTAAATGGTGCCCTTTCCCAATTTCACTGTAACGTATGTTAAAGAACAAAATTCTCAATGTTAAATTTCTTCCCCATTTTTTCTAAAATATTTGATACCTGCTACTTCTTTCAATATTGGAACTCAGCCTACCAGAGTATCTGATTCAACAAAGTAACAGAAAAAATTATTTCAAGTTTACAATATTATGATTCATGATTTCCAGGCCACTCTGCCATGTTCCTAACTATGATTAAGCCCAGGACCACAAGCATTTAGAGTGCCCACTGCATTTGACACAAGGCATACACAGGTAAGACATGGTCCATCTTTTATTAAGCTCCCACCAGGGAAAGTGTACACAAGAAATATTTATTAAATGCCTACATTTTGTTTTTAAAATTGAACGCTGTAGTGTGGGAGATGCAAAGAATTCACCCCACCCCAGTAAGGACTTCAGACTACTGCATATGAGGACCACTAATAAAAGTGATGCTAGGGATGCTGGAATTCAATTGCTACACGTGTATACAATATTTGTTCCTAATTAATACAAAGGTTATAGACACCACAATTCTAAGACTCTTGAAATGCCAATCTCCTGGGACTGACAGACTATCAGAATCAAGAATATGAGTAAACATTCTTGAAATAAAAATTACTAAATTCAAACAAATTGGAAAGTACTGTTTCAATGTATAGAATGTAAGTATTTCTTAACTATAAATAGTGGGTCCAAATCACAAATTAAGGCAATTACTCAAAACAGAAAAACTTAGTAATTGAAAATTTAGTAATTGTTTGGGTTTTTTTAAGCTACCATAATCATAACAAATTTTGGTACAAGACTATCCATTGGGGAGGTCTGAATTATCTACTTAAGTATCTAGCTAATTAAGTCTACTTAGTTCTATTCAGCTTCTGTTAAATCTCTTCAAGAAACTTGCTTTGATTAATTTCTCTGTAAAATAATGGGGTTGGATTCAACTGTCCAAGTCCCTTACAAATAGAAAACTCTGTATTTCTGTGGTCCACAAGATTAAAATGTCAACATGGTTTCAAAACAGGAGTAAAGAAGCCATATTAACTTCGCAAAGTGGTAATGCAATAAAATGTATTTCCTACCTTATCTCATTTATCATGGTTCAGATTTTACCTATTCAGTTTTCAAAGAAAGTTGCATGATTCAAAAGGTACTCCTCCAACCCTCAATACTAAAACTGTTTCGTTAAATATAAAAGCGTAAGGAAAATATAAAATAATAAGTCATGGGAGCTGAGAATCTATTCCACTTCAGATCTGGAATGCCCTAATTAAAATTCAATACTAAACTTGGTACGTAGGGTTCCTACATAATACTCCTGCCATGCTTTAGCTTAAGGTTAAACAGGTTAATAGAATCCAATAAAATGGCTCTATTGAATTATACCGAACTTCTTTTCAGCAGCTCCTTTACCTGAGCACTAGGTTGAGCTTTAAAATCAACTTCAAGGGTAACACCAAACAACCACGGCAAGCCACCGCACACGGAGGCTGCCTTCTGAAACCCACCTCGTGTGGAAAATCATCAACTCACGTTTTCCATTTCAAACTGTGATACAGGTGGAGGAAAAAGTGTAAAGCCTCCTCTTTGAACCTCCAGTCACACTGCTTCAAGGCGCTAACTCATGAATTATCTCAAAGACAATCTAAAGCAGTACAGTTCTCAGAAGACTCTAAAAGTTGTATTTGGCAGAGGGGGAAAAAAAATAAACGCCCTCGGGACTAAAGACTAAATTAATGTAGTACTGCAACCTCGCTGTTGGGTACATGGCTGGATTTACGTGACTTAAATTCAGAGAACCTTTCCACCGGAACAGATTGCCTGGATCCTGGTCGGAATAAGTACATGCCGGATCCTCATAGGAGGGAATCTGGGCTGAGTGAGGTCTTTAGTCTCTGACACAGGGGAGGGAGGAGCTGACGAGGGCGACCATGGGGCCAGGCGCAAAAGGTCTCTCCCGGAAGGCCCGAGGGCGCGCGTCGCAAGGAACCTGGGCCCGGCAGGACCGCGGTCGGCGAGGAGGCCCCTCCGCCTACTGCGGTCCACGCCGGGAACCCGGCCTCCTTTCTCGCCGCGCGAGGGTGACGCGCCCCATCCGCCCCTCGCCGGCGGCGCCTCGGGCCGGGGAAAGCCGGAACGCACGACGTGCAAAAAGCAAGAAAACGAAATCAGAAAATGGCCAGCGTGCAGCACCGAAGTGTGTGACCTGCACGGCGCGCAAGACCGACGGCAGCGCGGAGAGCGCAGCGCTTGCGCCCGGGAAGCGCGCCGCCCGCGCGGCCCTCAGCTCCGCCCCCCCATCCCCCGCCCCGGCTCCCAGCGCCGCCGCCACGGCCGCCGCCGCCGCCGTTCCTCTGGGAACTCCGCGCCGCGCGGCCCCGCTAGGCGGGCGCCGGAGAGGGGAGGGGCCGCGCTCCCCGCCTCCCCAGCCGGCCCGCGAGGCTCCCCAGCCCGGAGTCTACTCACCTCCTCCTCCTCCTCCTCCTTGTCTCTCCCTCCTGGCCACCAGCGCGGCCCAGCCGGCGACGCACTGACGCCGCGCCCCTCCCCCGCGGCCGCCGCCACCGCCCCTCCCGACCCGCGGCTGCCGTGGCCTTGAGGCGCATCAGACGCCGGCCCCGCCCCTCGCCCCGCCCACGTACTCAAAGCTCCGCCCTCCGCGCAGCCCGGACGCTGCGGGCGCGCGGTTCGTGATTCAGTCTATGCTCCCGCCCGCCCAATCCTCGCACAGTGGACTCCGGGCAACTGTCCTCCACCTCACCTGCCTACTCCGAGGGCCTCGCTTCGCTTCCCACCTCCCCACACGCATTTTCCCGTCCCTCGTCAACATACCCCCACCCCCACCCCCCGTCTGCCCCTTCAGCTGTTTCGTACTTTCCCCAAACCCCTAGGCGTGTGCTATGCTCGCACTGGCGTCTTCTCTTTCCTTCTGAAAGGTCTTCGCTCCTCGGCTTTTTCCTGCTGGTCTCTCCCTCTGCCTGGCCTGCCGGAGCCGCCTCCTTCCCCGCCACCTGTACCTGCGGCGGTGCTCGCCCCTCGGCGCGGGCTGCGCCAATGCGCCCTAATTCTGCCTCCCCCGTAACTCTCTCCCCCCGCGCTGGCCCCTGTTGGAACCCTCCTAACAGGCTTTCCTTTACCCATGTTTTGCGCGTCCTTGCGGTTCTGACTGCTCTACTCCACACGCTTCAGATGCAGTTTGGGTGCTCGACAGTTACATGTTCGCGGTCCCACTCAGATGAAGAGTCACACTGAGCAATTACAAATCACAACGCAAAGCGATTGCAGTGCTGATCATCTTTGACTTGCATAATTCCTTCTGTACTTTTGACACTTAATTGTCAAGGAATGGATGTGTCTAATGGGGCTTAAACTTCGAAAATTTGGGGGTTTTCCCTGCAACCTAACCTCATTTTAGCTTTTATTTAGAAACTACATAGTAGAAAGAGCACCAGGAACTTGTAGGTCTCTTGTTTTCTTACCTGTAAAGTGAGGACTGTGTCATTCCTGTGATTCTGAATGAAAGGTTTCTGTATTTGGAATGACGTTGTGAGTTAAATGAGTGGGGAGAAGGTCAAACATACAAATGTAACTGGAAGTCTGGTAACGTAATTTTAAAAACCACAACTTGGAAGAGTTAGGTTGTGATGTGGAAGTGAGTTAAGAAACATACCAAAATAAAGGAAACTGATTAGGCCTTTGGAGTTACATCCACAAGTTGGTTTAAATTATGCGAATAAACATTATTATCCTTAAATTGAGTTAAAACTATCTTCCATTCTAAACAAAATCCAGGCCCTACATGGACCTTCGGAGGTTAAAAATCACTGTGAATTGAACAGCGTTACAAGCCTAATAAACCATCTGTCTGTCTATCCACTGTAACACAAACTGGGAAAAAGGAAAGTGTAAATGCCAAAAGGTGAAAGCAAGGGTTCCTAACTACACATAAACTAGTAAATCTTATCCCACAGAATAAGTATATGAAAAACTCCAAAGGCTATGGCAGCTATTTCATTGATTTGGAAATAGAATCATGCGATTTTATAATTGAATTATCTAGTCCTTAATATCATCTGGCGTCTAATCTGTTCATTTTACAGATGAAGAACTAACGCCCAGAAAGGGTAAATTGCTTGCTCAATATTACCCAGACTAATTGGAAACAAAGCCAGGATTGAAGCTCAGCTCTCATCTCACATACCTGCCAACATCTGGCTTATACTTACAAGTTACATCGAGTTATTCAACATCAGAGGTCTTTGACTTTGCAGTTTTACCTTATGGTCTGAGTGATATATGAAATTGAACTTGACATTAAGTAGGAAGGTATTGCTGTCAGAGGCCATTTTGTCCCACTGGTTTCAAGGATTCCTGTTGCACAAGTTCCATCTCACCCGGTCAGGGTTCATCTCTGTAATGGTACTTTTGGCCAGACCTCTGGAGCCATGTCCCAACCAAACACATTTATCCTAGGAGGTGCCAAGAGGTGCGTATGATTATAAGAAATATGAAGTTCCTGTTGTCAAGAAAATTACACATGACTGGGGTGGAAACTATGAAAAAATGATAAACAATTCACCATTAATAACCAAGGATTCAATGGTAAATTCCAAATCCTAAGTTGGAAATTATCCATGTAAATTAAAGAAATACTTCTTAAAAGGACAAAAAAGGAAATGCAGAATTTGAATTCGCTGATAGGAAAAAGATAAGGGAAATTACTTGAACAAAGGCACTAAGAAGAAAATGGACAAGCTACGAATGGGGAAAAATTAGGTGATCAGATGAATTAAAACAGGAGGTTCACTTTAGAAACAATAGAAAACCAAACTGAAATGATAGGGTAGAATCATTGATAGAGAACCTGAATTTCAGTCTGAAAATTTTAGACTTCACCTAATAGGAAATCATTCTGAGTGGATTTGGCAGGAGAACTGGGGAGGGAGAGTGAGAGGAAATGAGACAGGAGACCATAACCTAAGCTTGTTAGGTTCTAAAGTAGCAAGTGGAATTTCAAAAGAAATGTAGGCATAAATGGCACTAAGAACAAGATGGGTTCAGTGAGTATATGTAGGGCTCAAAGTAAACTATGAAGACCAAGATGACTTTAGGATCGTAGCAAGAGTGAATAACAATATCCATAGACCTGAGCACCTTAGTGTAGAAAGATGAGAAGCACTCAAAGTGTACAGCCTCTGAGTTCCTGGAGAAGAAAGCAAGGTATTTTCCCAAGGCATACCGTCCTATTCATCACATCCTCATTCCAGAACACTTTAATTTGCTACTCAAATTGGAAGCTAAGAAAGAAAGCTGTCGTGGGCCCTTATGCTGGTATTTTATGGTCGACCTATTTTTATTTCCGTTTCAGCCCTACTGATGTAAAAGTGCTCAGTGGTGCAGTATATAATGTTACAGTTTGGAAATAAATCAATAAGTGTTTTTTAAATACATACCAAATGCTGCTCAGCACTCTGCTAGGCCTGAAGGGCTGGAAAAGTATTAAAAAAGTATCTGCCTTTCCGAAGTTTATAATCTCATTGGAGAAAAAAGGTCAAGCACCTGACACCACAGGAAACAAATTCCATAGACAGTGACAACAACCTATGTGGACTGTAAAGGGTGCTTGTATAGAAATAGTTAGGGATGGGGTTGAATGGAATGGAAATGATATAATCGATAGTGTTCATCATCAACAAATTTTCACTAGTCTTTATTCACTGTTCTGGGTTCTGGAGGTAAAGCAGTAAAATAAGAGGCTCCTGCACTCATGGAACATACATTCCATTTGGGAGCAACAGAGAGGAATAAATAAACACACAACTACCAAATAGTAATAATTGCTCTGAAGAAAATAAAATGTGAGCTTTCAAAATGAGTATCCGGCGAGTAAGTTAGACCTTTCTGAGGAACATTTAAAAAATGATTTGAATGAAAGAAATAGCCCGTCATGAGATGATCTGGAGAAGAGCAGTTTCGGCAGAGAGTAAACACAGCCCTAAAAACGGGTCAAGCTTTGTATGTTAGAGACTGAAGAGGGCAAGTGTTTCTGGAGTAGAAAGAGCCAGGAGGAAAGTAAAGGAGATGAAACAGGAGAGGTAAGTAAGGCTTTGTAGATAAGAAGAGATTTTGAGGCTAAAGTATGGATATTTGGAAGATTAGTCACTGGCATTCTGGATTAAAGACAGGAGAAATTAGGATCTGGAAGACCAAATGGGAAGCCTGTGTGATAATCTGGGCAGGAGCGGATGTGAGGTAGAGGTGGATAGTGACAATATGAGAAAGGAAGACAAAAAAGGAGATCAGGTATTTATGAGGGGTGGGTGGTAGGTGGTATTGGTTGGGGAGAGTCCAGTGTCAACTGCTGCAAAAAGGTCAAGGAAAATAAGCATTAAGTAAAAACTAATATAGCTGACAAAAACGCTGCGATGTGTGACCCCTAAGAGGAGAGTTTCCATAGGAGTGGTAAGTATGAGGAAATGGAGGCAGTGAACTTTGACCACAAGTATCAGTACAACTCAAAATGTACAAAGCATGTGTTCATTTTATTTACGTTTAAGGCCATTTACATTTGGCATACTATTCCATTTTTAAAGCCCTTTAAACGTTCCCAGTCAGGTCTAAAATTGTGTCTCCATACTGACCAAAGGGAGGACAAACTTTATACTGTAGAGACCTACAATATGTTTTTCTAGGCCAAAAATCAGTCACATGAATGACTCCCTGCTCTAAATGCAATCAGAGAAAGTGCACTCTTACTCCTGGGATGTGGCAAGAGTCTTACAGTAGAAATGGTAAGGCAGGTGTAGTACTGTCAGCTATGGATCCATTACTGCCACCTGTCAGGACTAAACCATGTGGGCTATGAGCATCATCCTGCACTTATCATAATCTTACTGAACTCCAGGTTTTCATTAGCCAGGAAGAGGAATCTCTCAGATTTTAGCCTTACAGCCATACAAGGTAACCACTTCTATAAAAGAGAAATAAATACCACTCTGAGAGATCCCCCTGAAAAACTATCATGATTCCAATTGGTACTTTTGTAAAGTCTATCCAAAGAGACAGCTCGGTTGAATTAGATGTTCCTTTTTTCAGCAAATTGCAAGATAATTAATGAGTACTTCTCTTTCTCTGGAAACAGACGAGACAAGTGTGGCAGTCAGAATGGAAGGAGAAACTGAAGGCCCCTCTATTCGTTACTACGCAGCTTGAGCCTCTCAAGGAAATCAAGCCCGACTCTGGCTAGGTGGGGTCCACACATGTACGTGCATGCCTTCTCCCAATCGTCTGATGTAGGTGGGTAGAGTGTGTTAAATTGTTAGGTGTTATTGAAAAATGGGATGCTATTAGCACTCTTTTTCATTTGGAATCTACTTTGTTTTGGGGTCCATTGGGAGCAGTTAATCTCGTGGGGTGGTTTTGAAAGCTTCATTAAATTCAATGAAGGAAAAAGAAACGTAAGTTATTCTAAAAATAATCATGAAATTTACTATGTTTAATTGGCTGGCCCAAATGCTTCTCAAGTTAGTAGTGACCAAGGATTTCTAACATTAATGAACAGTTACCAAATTACTGAAATCAACACCATATTTAGCCTGAAAAGCCTTCTTTTTGGTGCTAATGGGGCCAAAAACATCAGTAGCCCAGGAAGCGTAAAATGTACTCTCTGTTGATGAAATGATCTCTTTGAATTAGGATTTAGCTAGTCCAGCACTATTTATGTGAAGGAATTTGCTTTGTCATTGTTACCTTCTGGCCTGGAGACAGAAACATTTTATACCGTGGTTCATCCTATAGCTTTTATCAAGGATAAATTCGTGTTTTTGTTTTAAAACTAAGAAAGCTTACATAATCTCTCTTCGTGATTAGCCCTTCCAGTAATTATCTGTTGCTGGAAATCAGTGTCAGCCAACCAAGTTCAGATGGCAGAAAAATGTTTGATGTTCAATGATGTGATTTAGAAGACTGTGCATGGAAGGTACAGCTATACACATACAGAGAACATATTTATCTACTTTGACTGCCAGTGATTTAATTAATGTTTGTCAAGCACTTTGAACATGAAAAGAACGATCTGAAAGCTGAGAGCTATTACTCATAATCATTTTTCCTATTTGCTGAACTAAAATTAACAAACAAATGTGATACTCTTATGGTATCTTTGAGAGATACGCTCCTATTCTAACAAACCCATTGGACTACACTTTAAGAAAGTCTCATTAAGACTTCCAGCCTCCAGTTTTCTGAAAGTCAAGCTTCAAGCTGGTTGGGTATCATCCATCAGTAGATTTTGAAGCATACAGGCTAAATAAACAACAGTGACAGCTTGGGGAATTGTATGCACCTGTTTATTGAGAAGATGTTAACAGGGGCAAATCTAAAATAAGAATACAGACCGCAAGTGTATTTTCAAGAAGTTTTTGTACTTGCCTACACTTAAAATTACTCATATTATCATCTATTTTTTCTTTCTCATTTTCTCTCCAAAGTATAACAATTGATGAGCACGAAGCCTCAGTAAAAATCTGAGAGGAAAAGGAAGAATGGAAAGAGGCTATTTTAGAGCTTGAAAGAGAACCAAACATGATGTTTTCCTTTACTGTTTTTTCCCTCCAAGTCAAATACAAGAGCAAGTAGCCAAAGAAGAAAACTTGAGAAAGTAAGGAGCCTGAATGAAAGTCCTCATCTAACATCGTTCTCCACAGAGAGGTTTTGGCAGTGCTGCATTCGTACCAAAAGGGATTGGGTGGGACATGTGTCCAACTTTCCAGGACTATATGGCAGAACGAACACCCTTGTGGAACAGAAGGGGTCACTTAAACAGACACTGACTTTCTTAGCGGACTTGTTTTTGAATTTTGGTTTCATTTCCTTTACATTCCAGTCCCCTATAGAGAACTTACAGTCAGAGCAGACTCCTCTTTCCATGTTCACCACGCAATACACATACTTTGTACTTTTAGAATAACCCTGATTAAGGCACTACTTCTACCTCAACCCTACTAAACTCAACTTGACACAGTACAAAGTGGATTGATTACTTCTTTCTAGTTGTTGCTTAAAGTTCACTCCTTAAATGCACCAATGAAATTTCTAGGGCATTAGTCACTGATATTGCTAATTCATTCCTGCACTGATCTGTGCAATGCTGAAACAGAGAGAATCCCTCCTCTCTGTGCTTTCGGTTCTGCTCTCAACACCTGGGTCCAACACCGATGGGAAGGATGAATCACACAGTGTTGATGGAGGGAATGAATGATGGAAGAACTTTCAAAGACACCATATATTTTGCAGAGGGCACTGATCTATAATATTGGCTGATCTACCCCTGAAGCCTTTTCTTTCACAGCAGAGGCCAGTTTTTGCTATTGCACCATTTCAAAATCACTGTTTGAGAGCTACACACTCACATAAAGAAGGGGCAGGGAAAATCCTCCTTTCATGGGTCCTCAAGCACTGCAGAGATTCCTTTGTCAGTAACCATGCCCTTACTTACCAACTTTATAGCTGCTGCAAATCTTTTCTTTTTGAAACAAAGGGGAAATAAACAAATACAAGCTAGCTGCAGTTTGCTTCTCCCATGAGTAGAGTACAGTTAACAACATTTTTTTTTTTTTTGTATTTTAACACATCACCTTTCCTTTAGTTCACAGACTAAGTAGAAAAAAAAAAAAAAAAAAAAAAACGAAAGAAAGAAATGCACTGTACTCTTTCCCTGTTGCTTTTTCAGTAATTCCTGAACAAATCTACATAACATTCCTGCAGTCAAGTAGAAGAACTACGTGAAACGGACTCATTGAAATCTCTTTAAGTTCTATTTAGTATTTATTTGTCTCCATTTTGAAATGGGGCCATGCTGCTTTTGTTCCTATAGAAAAGGAGTTATGATTTAAGAAAACTTTACAAAAGGGAAGCCGATCTTGATGTTATCAAACTTCCCTCTTTTCTTTTAGGAGAATGTTTGAGAAAATGCCAATTGGTGTCGCCTATCATCAGAACTTTTCAACATCTAATTGTGTCTGAAAATTAATTCACATAACACTATCCGACCTTCTTTAACAGCTGATAGATTCCTCTCTGGATAGTTACATTTGTCTCTAGCATACTGAAATAATAAGACTGTATCAAAATGTTTTATATACAATGATACTATGACTAACTGCTACATGTTTCCCCATTTTTAGGGGGGGATGTGCATTGGTATAAACTCAGACATCCATATTCTTTTGTGGTAAGTGTTAACCAGAGTGCCATTTTTGTCCAGACTGTCACCGGGTGGTTTTATAATTAGAAGATTCACTCTAAAATGAAAGTCTGAGGTTGATGAGGCAGAACCAGCTATGTTTTAAAGGGAAATTCTTATTAGTACAAAATATTAGAGGACAAACAAAATCAATTTTTACAGGTAGATTAACCAAATTGTTCATTATTATAGTAAACATTGCAGAAATCAAGGGGATGGACTATATTAGCTGTACCCAAGCAAGATTATGAAGTACTATGGTCTAATTTATGTACAGCAATTGTTCATACCAGCATTCTCATAGTTTGGGTAGTGACTCATTTTGTTCTCCAGGGTTGGCTGCTATTAAAAAGTAGAAGCAATAAAAATAAAATAGGGTTTTACCAGGCTAGCTTTAGGTTTTTAAAAATACCTGAACATCACAGGTAAAGTAAAAACTTCTAGTATTCGGTAATCTGGTACATTTACATCTTTATAGTATGTTTGAATATCTGAAGAGTATTTTTTTTTCCCTAAAGGACATTTAGTAAAATATCTTTTGGTGGCATATTATTTTAGTATTTAAAAAGGTGGAGCACAAAAATTAAGTTAGTTTGTCATAGGTTTTTCCTTCTTCATTTTCCATTTCTACCATTTGGTTTTCCTTCAGGTGTAGATGGGCATGTTGGTGGAGGGGGTATATTTCAAAAACAGAGCTCAATAAAATGATTTACTGTCAGCAGGTCTCCACCAATAAGCAAATCCTAGACTGAGTAGATTACAAAAGATGGGATGAAAACCAATGCCAAAAGATACAGTTTCCACAGAGTTTTCTAAAATGATGGCAGGATCCAAGTGTCAGTACAAGAATATACATACACACAAGAATTAACTTCTTAAAGGTGTTTCACTGCATATTTTTAAAGTTTTTATTTTGGCAATTGCCAACTTCACACAAAAGGAGAAAGAATGTTACTATTATAAGGCACCCCCACATGAAGTCATCAACATGTTTGCTACACTTGTTTTAGATTTCATGATTTCTTTGATGTTGTTTTATTGCTGGTATATTTTTAAAGAAAATCCTGATGTCATGTTATTTTACCCTAAATACAACAGTATACATCCAAAAAACCAAGCATAATATTTTTTCCAGTGGGAACGTATTTATGTAGCAGCAGAGTTGAACTATGAAAAACGAGTGTTTCCTTATGTACTCATAATGCAATTATTACACCTAAGTATGTTTAAAATGTCTATTCTCACATCCCTTAAGTCATCACAGGTTAGTGATTAACATTTTCTCGATTGATTTTTATCTTTACCCCTTTCTCCTTTATAGTCATCCCTTCAATTAGCAAAATAAATCCTACGCTCAGATTAGATTATTTTTTAACATATCCCTGGGACCCCGCCTCTGCCTTTCTCTGGCGTGGTATGTTATTCAGAATCTTACACCATTTCTGAATTCTGCATTGCAATTGGCATGGTGCAAGAAAATTAAATTTAAATTTTGCTCAAATTCCAAAGTTTTATAGAGAGTAAAAAGACTCTAATTTATAAGAAATGAAATGAATTGATAATCTAGCCATGCCCATGTTGAGTGATCTGGTAGGTAACATCGGGGATGTTTTTCCTGGGATCCTTTGTTTGCAAGTACAGAAAAACCAACTCTGACCAAATAAAGCCAATAAACAAGCATGTAAACATTAAAAAGTGAGTGAGTGGAAAGAAAGGTTTAAATTCTAGCCTGAAAAAAGGACAAGAATCAGACACTCTGGGGGAAGAAACTCTATGGAGCAGAGTCTTGTGGGCAGTCTCTTTAGAGGGCTGAGCTGAATCCGTGCCAAGTGTTCTCCTGCACTGCGTCACTCTACTTTGCTCAGTCTTAGTCTATGCCATGTGCTCACTCCTTGGCTGGGGCAGGACCCCTTACAACTTGCAGTCCCACCAAGACCATACACAATAAGGTGGAGGTGGTTTCTCAAAGAAGAGTCAGGTGTTGATACTGAAAAAAAACAAAGAATGAGTGCCTGGTGGTCAAATTCAAGTGAGGCAGGATGATAGTACAGAAACCCTTCCATCTTCTCATCAATGACTATTTGTCCTTCAGCTCTTACTGATCGCTCATCGAAAACCAGGCTTTCTCACCAACTTGGACTTTGTTCTCTTTTCTCTACCTATGCACTACTATTAAGAATGATTACTCTTACTGAATCCCCTTTCACCATTGTCCCCTCCATCAAAAATCAGTGTTCCAAATACCTATGACATCCAAGCTGCCAGAACTGATGAATCCATGCACTGATATCACCCCACTCTCTTTTTTTGGCTGGGAAGGATGGATTAAACATTCCAGTGTAATTAAAAACTCTCCATTTCCTTTTCGGCTCACACTTTTGCCATTCCTTCTGCCCTTTCTGCCATAACTATCCCTTTCTGTATACACGTACTGCTCTCATACACCAGTTTTGTCAGTGCCTAGTGTGGCACAAAGTAGGCATACAATAAATATTGGAATGTAATTGGACTCCAGGAAATTTAGTAGTGTACAAGTTTGCTACATAATGGAAGAGTTTGGAGACTATTGGTCTAAAGGATGTAGCATTTTTCCTTTAGTGCCAAATGTTATAATCAGTGTTTAAGTGGATAAAAGGAAATGAAGTTGTTTATACATTATTTTGATTTCCAAGTGAGGTGGTTTCTTCTCTCTGATTAACCCACTAAAAGATGGTTTCAGGTCCTCTAGAAATAAGGCATTTTATAGTGTATGGGAGAGCAGTTCATGCAGGAACTACTTTCATTAAGGTTCTTTCAAATGTTCTTGACTCTTCTCTCTGCCTCTGCAGTCACCATTTCCTAGTCAGGAAAACGCTGACTGCCCAGTGGATGATGGAGGCAATTGTGTTGCTGTGTCAGAGAAGGTCAATTAGCAACAGCAGCTTCTTCTAGCCTCCGTTCTGGGTCCCAGAGACACCCTGCTTCCTTCCTCCCAACTTCTCTCTCCTTCTCCACCATTTCTCTCCCATCTTCTCTCATATTTCAAGCTATGACTTAAAATTCAGTATGCCATTAATTTACATATACATTTGTATAGAAATTGTCTATACTGGACACCATGACTTTGTTTGCTTAATTAAATGGGGGGGGGGGCAGGGCGTGGGGGGCGGCAAGAAGGAAGGCCAGAGTGACTGAAACCTAGTCCAGGAGGGAAAGGACTATAAGAAGAGGTAGAAGCAGGGCACATAGGCCTTATGGTCTGAGTAAAAGGTTTTTGAATTTTACACTAAATGTAATAAGAAACTATGGTAAAAATCTATTTGGAGGGGGAAAAACTCACTCATCAGACTGCCCCTTACCCTACCTATCTCATTCCCCGCCCCCATACATGTAACACCTGATAGGGTCCCAACCTCCTACTCATGAGAGCCATGATCACTTTTATATGATATGTGCTTTTATGTTTACAGACTATATAGTAGGAAGAGATTTTTATTAGTCAGAATATAGCTCGTCAGGCATTAAACTCTAAATAAGAAACATTTTCTAAGGTAAAGGGCCTAGAGAGAACAAAGAAAATAATAAAGATAAAAATCTTGCCTTATGAATACCACTGTCCCACACTGAAGCCACATACAGCTCTCCATCAAGGTTACCTTCACCTACTCCCATTGTTTCCCACAGGAGTTCCCCGACCTCCTTAGAGAGGCCTTAGCTCCAGTTTGCTCACCTGCCAGCAAGCCCAGAGCTGGCCTGGATTCTGTCCCACTGTCATCAGAGCTAAGTGAATTAACCCCAAACATCTAGTTGCACACTCCATTCACTCTCCCTCTGCACTTCTCTCCAGTTTTCTGGTCTCCCAGACTACCAGACTGGGGATAAAGTTGATCTTGTGAGGGCTGGAGCATGGGAGGAGGCTCAGAGAGAAACAGCAGTCCTTAGCTATGTTTAACCCATCCCCTGATTAGTGAAAACAAAATGTATCTTTTAAAGAAGGAGCCTTGGTTGGTAGATAATTACATTCTATCATTCTATTTAAACCCAGTATGGAAGTCACTGGAGATACTAATTTCAACAACACCATGCTTTCCCAGGGGTCTAGCTTCTTCTCCTTTCCCTTTGCTAGCAATTTTTCTTTTACCTGTATACCCCGATACTCTTTACATGTAAGCCTCCTTTAGGGTTTCATCCCTATCCCCCCCCCCTTTTTTCCCTCATTACTTCCTATACCTGCACACTGTCTTTAAGATATCTCAACTGGTTATCATCTCCAGGAATCTACCTTCTAAATGTGTTTTACTAGGCTCTTATTATCAGAGCCGTAATTCAGGATCTCATCGTTTCTCTCCTGGACACTTGCAATGTCTTCCTGACTTGATTCCTTCCTAACAATCTGGTCTCTGCCCAATCATTTCTCTGGAGAATTTTTTTTCAACATGCAGATCTGTTCATAGCACTGCTCTGTCTGAACCATTCTGAAGTCTTTGCAGCAGGCACAGGACCAAAATCTCAAATATACAGTATAGCAAATGCAGATGTTCATGCTGTCCTCTGTCTCTGCCCTCCCCCAATTCCTAGCATGAACTTTCAGCCCCAGCCATAACAAAAATACTTTAATTCACCTAATATGCCTCACTCTCTTGTAGCTCTGGACCCTTGGCTATGCAGTTCCTCATGTTGACCCTTCATTTTCTACCAAGCGACACTAATACACTCCTCCAGAGGCAACACCAGGACTACCTTCTCTGTGAAGGTTTCCATGATTTCACCACGCTACAGTTTTCCTCTCACAGTAACAAGTTGATACTTCTTTTATAGCACTTCTTATATTGCTAATGCTCCGGGATGATAATGCATTTCTCTCCCAAGTGGAAGCTGCTCAAATAAAGGGGATGTATAGTCTCTTCATTTTAATATTCCTGGTAAGTAGCACAGAACCTGGAATGCTGTGGGCATTATTATGTAGTAAACTAGTGAATGAGGACAGAATGGAAACTATTCTACAAGTGTGAAATCTATTAAGCCTGAGCACACAGAAACAGAGATCTAGTTTGGACTTCCTTGTTTGCGAATCACACAAATGCAACTTATATTAGCATAGGATAAAAGGAGGATTTATTGGAAAGGCACTGGAATATCTCAGGTAATTGAAAAAAGAATTTGTCAACAGAATAATGAGAAAGAAAGTCTAAGAAGCAATTCAGCCTGAAGAATACATAAAACAGGGGGTTTGTTTGCCACCAGCGTCTCTGTGTGTTTCTTCTGGCCGTCACTACTGGTCATGACTCTGTTGCTTCTCATTGTAAACTTGTTTTTAGTTCAGTGATTCTTATCACTGGCCACACATTGGAATCACTGGGGGAGTTTTAACGAAATATTGATACCTGGGACCCACCCCAGACCAAGTTGATTAAAATTTCGAGGTTGGTGCCAGGGCATTTTTTTTTTTGTTTCCAGAGGTGATCCTAAGGTGCAGCCAGGGGTGAGAACTACTGTTCCTTGTGTGGGAAACAAAGCAGCCAGTAGCTCCTGGGTTTCAGATCCCATTCTGGCGGCTTCCCACTCAGAGGAAAAAGACTGGCTGTCAGTTCTCATTCAAACACTCCCAGGGAAGGAATCTGATTGGCTTAGGTTGTGTCTAGTGCTTATTATTGGATCCATCAATGATGGTCAAGTGCAGGTCAACCTCCATTAAATATGGAGATTCATGCCGACCCCAAGGTTGGAAAATATGTTTGAAGCAGTAATCATGCTAAAGAATGGAGATGATGCTTCTAGAAGGAGGGTGTTAACCTATAAAACAATATCGAATACATGTGTAATAAAATAATACTTACCACAAAACTAAAATTCATTAGGCCATACACCTTTGCTGTTAGATGAATGAATACTAGCACGTGTTGAATGATACGGTTAACCAGTATTGTGTACCTTAGGATTTAAGCATAAATAATAACAATTTCACCTAAATGGTATCATTAGTATTACTATTACATAATCCTATTAAGTTCTGTCTTGTTTTTTTCCTTAGTTCCCTAGCAATGTCAACGTTACAAAGTTTTGTTTGTTTGTTTGTTTGTTTGTTTGATATTGGTTTAGTTTAATCCGCTTTACACACAGAAGCAAACACAGACCTAAATTTGCCAAAGTGTCAAGTTTCAGGCCAAGAGAAAAAAAATAAGAAAAAAACAAAGTAGCGAGAGTGGGCAGAGTAAGGATGAACTCTGAATCCGGGCATTTGGGCATCTTGTAATATTTGGAGTTAAGAAGGGTGGGAAGACATTTCCACTTGTGTTCAGGCCGTACAGTGAGGATAGAGATAAGCTACAGGGAAGGGATTTGCCAGCAGGTAGATCTGTACTTGGGCAGGGAAGGTGCCACATTTCAGGGCTGATACTACAAAAAGCCAGAGGTATCTAAACACTCCTGTGTGCCCCTAGAAACCTTTCTGGGGACCAGGGAATGCAGGCATGTTTGGAAGAGAGGGAACAGTACATACTAGTAGGCCGGTCACTTCATTTTGCATTGAAAACTTTAAACACTGTGAGAACTGTTAATAGGGGTGACCTCTGAAAAACAGACTTGGGGGGAACTCTCACTTTGCCCTGTATCTCTGTATTTTTTATTGTTTTATATTGGTTGGTATACAGCATCTTTTACACCAATAAAATGTAAATGAAAGGTTTTCCAAAATAAAAAATACCTCATAACAGGGAGAGCAGAGTATAAAATTTTTACACATCTTAGAAGTCAGAGAAATCATCCCATTTTTTTAAATATCTGATATAGCTGTTACCTTGATTAAAGGAAGTACATTGATTCTGTACTAAAAGGGGAACAAACCCTCTGGGTGAGGGATGGCCAAGAGATACTGGATGTAATTTTGATCTATTTGTGGGAGGAGAACCCATGAGATGAGGAGAAAAGGGTTTATGAGCAAGGAGGGGAGGACATGACAAAGAAGACCAGGGGTGGAATTCTAACTTGTTCACCTTTGTTTTTCCTGAGGCCAGTGGAAAGGCCCTTGCTACCTTCAGCCATCTAGCTCTGAAAAATAAAAGCTGTTTAGGTATTTCATGCCGTTTACAGGGAACACTGAATTTCAGTCCCTGGTGCTGAGTTCCCTGGGGATACAAACAGAACTTTCTCAGTGAAAGGCTGGCATGTTAGAAATTCATTCCTGCCTCTTTTCCTATGACTCTCTCCTGGACCTGGGGCACAGGGTAAGATAGACTGTTATTATTTGCGCTATAATGCAGGAGATCGACTGTGGGAATTTAAATTCTACTGTGTATTTTTAAAATGATTATAAAAAGGCATTCAGGTACAGCAGGCCTCTTGCTTCTTTTATAAAGGTTTAAGCAAATAAGCAAACAAACGACTGGGCTGTTGTTATTTAATCTGAGTCCCTAAGGCCCAATACTTCCTCTGAATACATACATATGAGTTCGTTGGCTTCAGTAGGAGTCATGACTCACAGCTGAGGGCAGTACGCGGCCCTTTGAATTCCTGCAACGGGGCTTTCAGAAAGAAAGAAATAACATGAATAAAGGGTGAAAAATCTTGAATTTTATTCAAGTCTAAGTTATTGAGGTCTATAATTCTTCACATCTGCTCAGTCTTCCAGCCCAAGAAGGCACTTCTTGCCCACCTCCACCAAAGTGGAAACCATATTGTTGAAAGTTCCACATCTGAAGAAGCAGATGATTTAGCAAACACCTTCCCACAGATATTTTTAAGATACTTGCCTCTTTCTCGATGAGTAAAGTTTTCTTTCCAACTGCTCTACTCTTTGTCAGAGTGCCAGTTCCACTTCCAGTATTGTTCTGCTTAGGTTGCTGGGAGGCAAATAAGAGGCAGGGGAAATACAGTCCTGGGAGAGGAAGGAGGGGTCAGGGGGCCAAGTAAAGCCTGGGGAACCTGGATGGGGGAGGAGATAGACTTAGAAAAACCTAAAGGAAAACAGTGGAGTGAGAGATAAAATAACAGCATTCAGGAGAGGTATTAGAGAGATAAGGAAGGAGTTCAAGGGAGAAACATGAATGCAGGAAAAGAAGAATGAAAAATATATAGACAACCAGAGTAAACACTAAAAAATAAAAGTCTCATGTTGTTTTAGAAAAAGATGTTAGAACGTTTGCCCCCCAACTTTCTCTTGATCACTTTTTAGTGACTCTTATTTGACAGTGTTACAAAGTGTCAACAAAGAGAGACATTAGCTTGATTTTTTCTCTAGCACAACATAGCTTATTGACCATGTTTGTTTTAATATTATAATGGAGATGGGTTAACTAGAAGGAAGAATGTGTTAAAAAATAATTTTCATTTGCATTAAAGTACTTTATACCAATTATAACTAAATGCACAGTGTTTGAAAAGAAAAATTTTATTGAGGTGACAATTTATAGCACTATATAACTTTCAGGTATGCTACATTATAATTTGACATCTATCTAACCTACATACATCATGCTCGCTACCAAAAGTCTAGTTTTATCCATTACTGTACAATTGAACCCCTTTCACCCTCTCTTTACCCCCTTCCCCTCTGGTAACCACAGATCAGTTGTCTGCCTCTATGAGTTTGTTTTTGTTTATTTGTTTGTTCATTTGTGCTTTCTTTGTTTTTATATTCCACATATTAGTCAAATTATATGGTATTTGTCATTTTCCATCTGACTTACTTCACTTAGCGTAATACATTGAAGTTCTATCCATGTTGTTGAAAATGGCAGGATTTCACCTTTTTATGGCTGAGTAGTATTCCACTGTATATATATTCCACATCTTTATCCATTCATCCATCAATGGACACTTAGGTTGCTTCCATATCTTGGCTACTATAAATAATGCTGCCATAAACATAGATGTGCATATATCTTCTCAAATTAGTGTTTTTCATATTCTTCAGATAAAGACCCAGAACTGAAATATCTGGATCAGATGGTAGGTCTATTCTTCATTTTTTTGAGGAATCTCCGTTCTGTTTCCCATAGTAGCTGTACTAATTTACATTCCCACCAACAATGCATCAGGGTTCCCTTTTCTTTGCATATTCTCTAACACTTGTTTTCATAATCAAGAGAAAATGTTAAGGCTGATGTATTAAATTTGCAAGATTTGGGTAGTCAGATTTAGTGAAAATAGGCACTCTTCCTCAAAATAGCCTCATCAAAACAGTTTATTTGTCATCCATGCAACCAAGATTTATTCTTTGTTCTAAGTATTAGACATACAAAGTAACAAAAGACATTAAGATGTTTATGATTTAGTAGGAGGCGAAAGATCAATCAGTGATTGCATCACCCATTGGCAAATACTAAGAGAAAGGTGCATTCAAGACCTGTGTGAGCACAGACTGAGGGAGGTCAGATGAGAATCGGGGCTTGAGATGGCATCCTGGAGAAGGTGATGCTTGAGGTAGATGTATAAGAATGATGAACATTGGTGTTACAAAGAAGGAAGTAAAGATAGGGAAAAACAGAGAAAGATGAGAAATGATATTCCAGGAAGAAACTGACTATGTAAACATAGGAAGGATGAAATGGAAGATGTGGTGGGAGATAAAGCTGGGAGATAAACAGGACAAGAGTAAGAAAGGTTTTTTATACTATTAAGGAGAAAATCACAGGCCCAAAGTAGCATAACTTGTGCTAAAGCCCATGATACCAAACCTAGATTTAATACCTACCTAACTGCTGTTTCAACCTTTTAGAAATATAATCTTAATCAACCAGTCCTGAATTTTGTGGTCAAGTACCAGTAGGTAACTTCTCCCATGATCCCTTTACATCCCTCCCACAGAAAGAAGAGGCAATTTGCATGATAAAAAAGCTTTTGCCTTCCCCCCATAAATGAAGTCATCAAGTTCTAAAAATAATTATTTCTTTTCTTTTGTTAAAAGCTCCCCACCCTTCTTCCTATAAAAACCTTTCATTTTGTATAATCCCTGGAGTGCCCATTTGGTTGTTAGATCGGATGCTGCCTGATTCACAAATCACTTAACAAAGCCAATTACACTTTAAATTTACTCTGTTGAATTTTGTCTTTCAACAGTGCTAAGCAAAGGTATTCCACTTGATCCTGAATGGTATAGGAAACTTGAAAACATTAGACACCTGAATATCTGAGCAGGTATATGTTTTAGAAAGTTCACCAGAAAGTAAACCAGACCAGAGGCAAGGAGTCCAATTAGATTTCTGCAATAATTTAGGAAGATAATGGTTTGCCTAGAGAGTGACTGTGGGGAAAGGATCTAAACAGATTAGAATATATATATATAAGAATTAGAACTGAATAAACGTGGTGACTGATTGAATGCTATGGATGAGAAAGAATGAAAAGTCAAGGATGACTTGGATTGAATGTTATAGATGGGAAAGAATGGAAAGTGAAGGCCAATAAATCAGAAAGAGACTAGACTAAGAATAACAGAGCCAGAGGACGGAGCTTTGGGAGACAAGATGTACGGACTGAGTAAAGAGAGAAGGGCTCCTGAAGAAGGCTGAGAGGTGAACAGAGAAAAACCAGGGAAAGGTACCATCGCAGAAGGGAAGAAAGGAGAGTGCTTAAGAGGATATGGAGCTGAATAGTTGCTCATGCGACAGAGAGTAAGATAATAGCTGAAAATCACCCAGTGGAGTGATTGAAAAGTTGAGTACAGGCGTGTAGACTATACTGTCAAAAAGCTTCGCCTCTGAAAGAGATGTGTTGTGGGCAAGGGATTATTCATCATCACCATGGTTATGACTGCTGCTATGTTGAAAGAGACTTAGCATGTTTCATGGAAAGAGTAAGTAGAATGGGAAGGACGACAGATTCAAGTAATGGAAAGGATGATGGATGGAACAAAGTTCCTGAGAATAGAGGGGAATATGTCTATCACCGATGTCCTGTACAGCTCTAGGGGACACAATTCATGTTGTATTCTTTGTGAATTTAGCCAACTGGAGCACAGCTTTAGGAGGTGCCATTTACATAGAGTACAACATGAATGCTGCCTGCAGAGTTGTGCATGGCTGGCAATGCTAACAGTGCAGAGCATGCTTTCAGGGATTACCCAGTTCACCTCTACACCCCTCTCTGACTGGCAGTTAAACTGCATTGAGCCCACTGGAGCTCCCTTACTGAAATCAAGGTTAGCTAGTAGGTACTCACACTTTATTTGAACACGTACAATTGCCAGAGAAGTATAGCTAAGTATTGTTTTACCAACCCAATTCTCTTCTAATACCACTCAACATATACATTTAATACTTCTTATGCCTTGCTCAGTGCTATGCTAGGCTTTGAGGAATGCCAAAGGGGACTAAAGAATCAGTCACCTTAAACTGATTATAATCTGGTTTGAGAGACAAGATGTATCTCCTCACTTGAAACTGTTAGGAGACACTGCAAGATAATGTGTGAGAGAAGCAAACACTAGAGGTTGAAAGAGTTTCATTTGAGATAAAAGGAAATTTAAGATCATCTTGTTTAGTGTTTTTCAAACTGTGCTTCCTAGAACCCTGGGGATTCATGGCCATGCCTCAGGAGTTCCACAGAGAATATGTATTCCGTGCCAAATACTGAAGATTTAAATTTCTCCAGGAGGTTCACCACGACAATGTTTGTGAAAACAAAATATTACAAACAACTTACATGTCTTTCAATAGGGGTCTGTCTAAATAAATTGTGGTACCTTTATATGATGGAATACTAAATAACTGTTTTTAAAGGAAAAATAAATCTGTATGTATTGTTAGAGAAAGAGTTTCAAGCTCTGTTAAGTAGAAAATGCAAGTTTCAGAAACATATGCATAGCATAGTCTTATTTGTGTAAAACAATAGATATATGTATGTACATGCGTGTAGCTTCTATATGCATTAAATGCTATTTCTGGAAAGAAACAATGTATTGAGAATTTAATCTCTTGATAGTAAGACTGGGAATGGTATAGGGAGAAAATGGAAAATTATTGATCTAGCTAAACCTCCTCATTTTATTCATAGAAAACAAATTTAATACAGGGACTTACCCTAAGCCATACAGGTAGAGTTAGTCAAAAACCTAAAACTCAAACCCAGTCTCTTGATCTCCTGTTTGCTTTTCTTCATACCTCATGAAAAGAAAAGATTGCTATGGACAGGAATAGTTTATAGAAGGAGTCAATCTTTCTCACCTCCATTTCCCACATTTCCCCTCTTTTTCTGCCATAGATCCCCTCTTATTCACTTCCTATCCTGCTTATTCACACAACTACCTTTTCTCTTTACCTAATAGGTACACTTTCACTCATCAAGCATTGGCACTCAAAGTATCTATTAATTGTTGGATTGAATAGGATTTTAGTCCTTAAAGGATTGTCCACATCTCCAGCAGTGGGGCTGCCACTGGTACACCAATACATTAAGTATTGGTTCAACTGAAATGCCTGTTGAGTTCATAGATTTCCTGGAGGAAAATGACTCCATGCCCTAGCAGGAGATGCTTCTGAGTGGAACTTTGCTCTGCCTCCCACTTAATGTGGGACCTTAAGTAACTTGCAGTACTCTTCTGTGCCTCAGTTTCCACATTTGTACATAGGGCTATGACCTGTGACTCTCACCTTACTCTGGGTTGCTGTGAGAATAGGGTGGCATAATAGACATAAAGGCTCTAAACAGGTCTTACCATTTTGGAGGGCGATAGTATATTTTGACGGCATCAGAAGCCATGCTCTGTCTCTCACTAGTGTGTGACTTTGGGCAAACTGTGTGCTTTAGCCTCTGCAGCTATCAGTGTCTTTGTCTTTTAAATTAGAATAACAACACCTAACTCCTGGAGTTATTTTCAGAAATAAATGAGATAATGAATGTGAAGTGCTTAGCTCAGTGTTTGACACTTGAAGCATGCAAATAAGGTTAGCTGTTACTATTGTATTGTTGTTATATTTTACAAATGTAATGTTATTTGATGTCTGTTCAAGTCTATTGGGGGTAGGACATTTCAGCGCATTCTCATTTTAGCGTCGTTAATATCATTTCAGATTCTCTTTTGAACATCAAGCAAACCAAGAAATTCATTTTATGTCAACAAATCAAGCTGTCACATCTGTTCATTTGTGTACATTTTTTAAATTAAGCATCGTCCATGTGCAAGGCTCCAGGACAGGTACTGAGGATATAGGGATAAAAGTGACACAGTCCGGGCACTCAAGACGCTTTGATTCCAATGGGCTCTCCTGCAATTTTTAAACACAAGTGATAGTCCGTGGCCAAGGCAAAATGAATGATATTCATTGTAGATATGGAATAAAGTGTAGGCAGTGGCAGCAGTAATTGATCTGCAGGCTGTACAGATGGAATGAGTGATATAACTCAAATGTCCTCAAATTTTTTGGTCTTAGTATCCTTTCATATTCTAAAACTTATTGAGGATTCTGAGAAGCTTTTAAAGATATGGGTTACAGTTGGGAAAACTGGACAGTCATATACAAAAGAATGAAACTGGACTCCTATCTTATGCCACACACAAAAATCAACTACAAATGGATAAAGGGCTTAACTTAAGACCTGGAACTATAAAACTCCTAGAAGAAAACACAGGGGGTAAATTTCTTGACATCTGTCTTGGCAATGAGTTTTTGAATTTGACCCCCAAAGAAAAGGCAACAGAAGCAAAACTGAACAAGTGGGACTACACCAAACTGAAAAGCTTCTGCACAATAAAGGAAACTGTCAAGAAAATGAAAAGACAACCTATGGAATGGGAGAAAATGTTTGTAAATCATATATCGGATAAGGGGTTAATATCCAAAATACATAAAGAACTCATGTAACTCAATAGCTAAAAAAGCAAACAAATCAATAAAAATATGCAGAGGAACTGAATAGACTTTTTTTCCAGAGAAAACATACAAATGGCCAACAGGTACAAGAAAAGGTGCTCAATATCACTCATCATCGGAAAAATGCAAATCAAAACCTTGATGAGATGTCACCTCACACTTCTTAGAATGGCTATTACCAACAAGAGAGCAAGTACTTGCGAGGATGTGGAAAAAAGGGAAACTTATATGTTGTTGTTTGGAATATAAATTGGTGAAGCCACTATGGAAAACAGTATGGAGGTTTCTCAAAAAATTAAATATAGAATGACCATATGATTCAGCAACCCCATTTCTGGGTATATATCCAAAAGAAACAAAAACAGAGTACCAAAGAGATATCCGCACTCCTCTTTTCACTGCACCATTATTCACCCTAGCCAAGATATGGCAACTACCTAAGTGTCCAGTAATAAATAAGTGGACTGCATTCTATTGTTCTATATACATATAATAGAATATTATTCAGCCATGAGAAAGAAGAAAATTTGAAACAACATGGATGAAACTTGAGGGTATTATGTTAAGTGAAATAAACCAGACAGAGAAAGACAAATACTGCCTAGAATTTCTTATATGTGGAATCTAAATGAAAAGTCAAACTCATAGAAACAGACCATAGAAATGTGGTTGCCAGGGGCTAGAGAGTTGAAGAAATAGGGAAAGACTGGGTAAAAAGGTACATACTTTCAGGTATAAGATGAATAATATCTGAGGATGTAATGTGTAACATGGTGACTGTAGTTGATAACACTGTACTGTATAACTGAAATATACTAAAGTTATATGCTATAACTTGAATGTTTTCACCAAACAAAATATGAGATAAATATGTGAGGTGATGGATGTGTTAATTAACTAGATGAAAGAAATCCTTTCACAATGTATATGTATATCAAATCATCATGATACACACTTTAAATATCTTACAATTTTATTTGTGAATTATACCCCAATAAAAGTGAAAAAATAAAGCAAAATAAAATATGAGTTCTGGCTATTGTTGTTAACTATAAGAAATTAAACCAGAAACATTTAAAATATTATTATTTTAACTAACATATTAATTAAATAGTATTAATATTATATTAAATGATATATTAATTAAACAAATATATTCAAATATTGCATTTTATTAAAATAAGAATAAACTAATTACATATTAACATAAATAACATGTTTTTGAAAAATAATTATGATTGTGGTATAGAACAAATGGTAACACTGAGTTTTGACTTGCCTTTGGAAAAGTCAAAAAATGAGCTATTCCATGATGGCGAAAGGATTCTTAGAGTAGTGGCCCATGGATGCCTCTCCATGACATGTGATTCAGTCAGACATATACCCATCCAGACTTCTGTGTGGCTTAGGTTTTGAGGCCATCAATCTTATCCCAGTCTCGCTCTGTCTTATTTTCTTTTGTCCTTGCGAACTGCCTGTCCAAGGATGTTCCTCAGCAATGAAGGTTGTATGTTGTGCAATGGGAGAGGACTGCTTGGAAACTCTGACGTCAGGGTTTTCCAGTCAGACATTGGACAGACATATTGGGGATGATAAATGTAGCATCGAGACAAACAGGGCACACAGTCTCTGCACTGTGCAGGAAGGAAATTAACGTCCTAAAAACCTCCTCTTTCATTAGAAGCAGCTCAACAACCAATTCCAAAGATTATATAGCCACATTTGCTTCTTGTAGGTTCGTCTCACCTCACCAAATACACTGTGAGCTTTCTGAGTCTGAACATGTTTCTTATAACTCTGCTCTTTCCCTTTCTCTCGACCATCAAGTTAAGCTCAATGTTGAGCACTTAACAAATCTAAAATATCCAAAGTTAAAGCCATCGTCTCCTTTCTGAAATCTGCTGTCTATATCTCCCAATGTCTATGTATAGTATCACCGTTTTCCAGCTACCAAAGATAGAAAACGCAGTCATCTTGGATTTTCCCCCACCTCTATTTGCCAATTCTGGTTTTACAGGAAGTCTGATCTCAGTGAGGTAGAAACATGCAATGATTTTGCAGTTCCTCTAGTCACTGTTTTCAGCAATGTTCTGTTGAATTTCCCTTCTTTATCCCATAACAGATCTTTAGCAGATCGCAGAGCTTTTAGTTTCTTTCTCTAGCCCAGATTAAGACTCACTTTCAATTATTTAAAAGTCCAGTCTATAAAGAAGAAGAACAACAAAAAGTCCAGTCCAGGTAAAAATCAAACCTTCACTTTTGTTTCCAATTCAAAACATGTCACTCTATCCCACAGATTAAGTTGGCCCCAGATCCGTAGTGACACGAACTGGGAGGCTCACCCCCAGGTCGGGGACCCTCACTGTGGCTGCCCCGTGGAATCTTAAAATTTCAGTGACCCAGGGATTATGGTGTGCCTCCTCTTCTTCCCTGTCCATGTGGAAATGTTTATTGAGGTGATCCTTCTCTGTGCCATCAGCGTACACTGGATGTGTAGGGGGCAAATAACTTATTTTATAGATCCCTGGATCAAAATGAACAACATCCAGATCTGATAGAATATCACCGGATCCCGAACTTTGGGCCTAATCTCACAAAAAATAGGAATTTTGGATTGTCTCTTTTGGGAACAGGATGGATATATGCTGCAGAAAGGAGGGAATGGTATTTTGCGACCAAGAGGGCAGATGGTGATAGACTGTCTCCTTCACAATATTTGCTGCTCCTCCTTAAGAGGAACTACACGTCCCTGCCCTACTGACATTAGGCTTGCCTATGTATGTGACTTAATTTACTCAACAAAATGAGGGCAAAAGTGGTATGTGCCACTTCCCAGCAAAAGCTTGAAGGGGATTTCCCTCCTGCCGTGAGACCTGTTACTGTCTCAAACAGGGGTAGTTCCTTCAACCAGGACCCCAGAGTGAAGAATACATGAAGCAGAGCCCCACCTCAAGCTGAGTCAACTTTGTTGCCATAAGTCACCAAGGAATCAACTTTGTTGCCATAAATCACCAAGACTTGGGTATCGTTACCCCAGCACAACCTAGCCTAAGCTTGCTAGGCTTAACTTGCTTGTTAAATCCTTAGATTGCTTCACATGCCTTGTATTTCCTCTCCTCCTCAGCATTTGCTTATTCAAGGCTGCTTAGTTGAAGCTGGCTGGACTTGGCTTTTAATCCTGACTCTACCATTTTTTATCTGTGAGACCTTGGGCAAGTTATGTGACCTCCCCTCTCATCAGCCCGTCTTAAAAATGAAGCCAATGATACTAAGATATCATTATGATTAGGGAGTTTAATATCTCAATCAGGCCTGGCATAATATAAGCACTTGATAACAGTTTTCTACCCAATTTTATTCCTCACCTGAGAAGAAGGAAACATTAATCAGTTACTTAATTTTTTTTATTTTTGTTGTTGTCATAAGAATTTCTCAGTAACATTTCTAGCTTCCATTTCTTATTTGAAAGATTTAAGAACCATGCTTACTATCCTAAGTATATTCTAACTAGTAGGAGACTTCACTTATATTATTTTCCTCCTCTACCTCTGAAGTTCTCTATGCTTTATTTGCAATTTTATAATCTTCTAAAGTGAGGGACTCTTGTATTCATGCCTCAGCCTCATCCCCATATGCTCTACTCGAAGTTCTGTGAGAGCAAGAACTATATCTTACTCTTCACAGCTGACCAGAGCCTAGGACACTGCTGTGCATGACAGTTAACAGAATCAATAAACATTTACACTTTACGTAGATCAAAATGATGAAATTGTTTTAAGGCTATTTGAATATAGGGGTCTTTCTATGAATACATGCCCCCACTGGTCTATAAAAAAGAGCTTCATGTTTCAATCTTCCAGAGATAGACCTTGGAAGAGCATTTCACAAACTACAGCACGTGCCTGAAATGAGGCATACAGGGCAAAAGTTCTCATTTAAAATATTTTCTCAGTGTTAGAAAATATCATTTGGAAACTTTAAAGCTGAAGGCCCTGTCTTTCAAAAACAAATAAAAAAATTAGATTGTACGTTGTCTTTGTTTTTTAGCAAAACTCAAGTTCCCAGCTGACTTTTGTTTGTTTGTTTTCTCTGGGAACCAAGTAGCTGTACTACACCCAAGCATGTATCATTTCACGACAATGACTCAGAAAGCAGTGCAGATGTCATGGCTTACCTAGTCCCTAAAAAATGCCTACCATGCAGGAAATGAAATAAGGTTCCTGGACTCAGCAGAAATGGGGTGAGGAGAAAGAGCTGCTTTGAATTTGTGGGCTTTCCCGGACTGCTTTGGAAACATCTCATGCAAATCCAAATAGTATCTGGGTCACAGATAGTTTAAGATCAGTAATTTCTGAATAATTTAGAGAGTTGGACACCTTTCTACCAAGGAGGATTTTCTTTTTTATAACAGTCTACCATTCTAGGAATATTTTACAAGGCCAAATATTTTATTATGCTGAACAATAAATAAAAATCCAGTCATCGAGTGCTTTTACCAACAACTTAAATATACATGATATGTCATGTATATACATATGTATACATACATATATACATATACATACCTATGTGTGTGTGTGTGTGTGTGTGTATATATATATATATATATATATATATATATATATATATATATATTTAAAATTTAGTTTGGCTTTTAACTGAGAAATAGCTTGCTAGAAACGTGAATTATATCGTTGCATTTGACAAAACGTTTAATCTATAACTCCTATTACACTGGAAGCCTGTCAGATACTATTTAGACACTTTATCTTTAGTCTTGGTGATAATAAACCAAAAGTACCTAGAATTCTATGGGACACCGACTGTCAGGAAATGTTGAGTGCACCATTTTGGGGGGAAAGTAGAGAATTTTACAAGAAGACTTCAATATGCAAATAGAGAAAGATTTAAGAATATGCAAATAGAAAATATTTAAGAATGAGGAAGGATTTAAGAAAAATAGAGAAATCAAGATGTAAATCAAATTATTTCATACTCACTTTGACAACCTGGCTTTGTATACTATTCTGAAAATGGGCTGTTAAATTTCTGCCATGACAGAGAAGTTTTTTGGGGGAAATCCCAAAGATGGCCACAGCCTAAAAATGCACAACTTAGAGGGGAGTTTCCAATGGACTTGGCTTTTGGCCAAGCCCCAGGTCAATCATTCAAAGTACCTCCCCCCGCTGCCCCCAGTATAACTAAATGGTTGCCCTGGTCTAGCGTCAGCATTTATGCATAGAATAACAGAGTTAGTATTAAGAATCCTCAGGATGGAGAAATGACCTGTGAAATAGTAAGCTTGACACACACTCAAGAACCTCCTCCACTAACATATTCTTGAAGATTACCAGCCCCAACTAAATTTGAGTCTAAATGTTATAGTTCCTCAGATTTGGCTCTTGTGAAAACCAGCACCTACAAATGACTCCTAGATTGTTACTGATACAATACAGTTTTGTCTCTTTTCCTAATTTGCGGGGAAGGCAAAGAACCATCTGTAGGCACCATTTACATAAGCAATAGATATACAGAAGAAAGTGTAAAAAGAAAAGCTTTCAGACTATACATCATGGCATTTGACATTGAGCACTTGACTGACATTTCAGTTCCCACCATAGCGCTACAAACAGAGTGTAAAAATGTTTCATCCAGCAACAAGGAAGAGACAATGGAGCAAGAATGGAGTTTGGAGTCGATGGATCTGAGTGTAAACACTGCTTCTGGACTTGGGCAAGTCATTGAGCCTGAGTCTCAGTTTCCTCATCTTCAAAATGAAAATGAAAACTAATACTTTCCTCTTTCAGTTTTTGTGAGACTAAATGATCTGGGTTAAAAAACCAGATGACATCTCTTGAATCTGCCATATTCCTTATGTAATCTGCCTTGCTCTTTATGGAATCTGCCATACACTTTTGGTATTCCCAGTGCTTGGCAAATAGTAAACATTTAATAAGTATGAATGAATGAATGAATGAATGAATGAATGAATGAATGAGTGAATGGTGTATTGAAACATTAGCAAGCACAAGCTTGTATCAATAAATGCTACTTTCCTCTGGGTAAAATAACAGTAAGATTACCTGCAAAATTCAGACTAAGATATTAACAGCTCCCTCTCTCCACACCATGACATGAATTTCGGACTAGATGAGAATAAGGCAGGAAATATTGTTAAATATAGGAATTATCATTTGCTTTCAAAAAAGAGCAAAATGGAGGGGATTTGTAGGGAAAAATAAATCTCATCATCATACAATCTTTTCCATGGGTAAAATATCATATGTCTTTGCTGAATTCTGCAATTTAGCCATGGGAATACAATTGAATTCTTTGGTAATTATTTATTCCTTTACACAAATGCCTAATCTTTTGGAGAATTTGTTCAAGGTAAACGTAATTCAAAACATTCTTCTAAATTATACTATTGGCCCCATTTTTCACATGAAAAGTCTGAGCAGATAATTAAATTGGAGTCACATATGTGTCATTCAATATTCTAGCAATTTATAAATTATGTAATTTAAAAACATGTTTAGATGATCTTTTCTATACATATTATCATTGCTCTAGTTATATTATACTTAATGAGCTTAATTTTTTCTTGCATTGTAAAGGATACTATTATAACAAGCCATGGAATTTTTTTTTTTTTCTGGCTAACAGAAACACTGATCTAAAGGTAGCAGTTCCCATGTACATCAGAATTACTTTGAACATTTTTTATAAATTATTGTAAAAATATGAGTATAAGATGTACCATGTAAATGACATAAGAGAAAATGAATGTGAATTGAATTTTATTTAAGAAGGGTTTCTTTTCAAATAATCAGCACAGGAAAGGATGAGCTAATGTCATTTTCCTGAAGTTACTCTTTCATTCCTGAAGACACACCTTGTGTTAGAAATCTCAGGGCTTGCGTTTTAACAAGTCAAGACGTCACTGGAATAATCATATATCTTCAAACATGATGGAAATTTTGAGCTAATTGCATTACAAATTCTCAGTGTGATAACTCAGGATTGGCATTGATGAGTATGACTTTTTCAAGTCAGACAGGCAAGGACTATAAGAATGAATTGTATATCCAAGATACGTATCCTTGTGCTCTGACTACAAAATTCAAATGTTACTACATTTACAGAAAGTTCCTGAGTGAACCTAAATGGGGGTGGAGGTGGACTCATTGGGAAAGAAAAGGTAACATGTATGACTACTAAATCTCAAAATCAGGAGGAAAACATGAGTTATTTTGAGGGGGAAATAGAGAAAAACTAATATCCTCTTCCAAATCACAGCAACTGAATATGTTGGTCTATCTTCCATTATAAATAGTAAAATACAGAGCGAACTCTGAATTCATTTTCTTTAAGGCACAGATTTATAGCTTTTAAATTCAAAATCTGGAAAAATGAACCAGGAGGTAAGTATGTATTCTGATCCATGAAGAGGAGATTGGTGGCTTCAGTCAGCCTTCGAGGTTATACTCTGCTTTAAACTAAGATCTGCAAAACCTTCCTATTGCACTACAACATTCCATTCTGTAGCTGTTGTTGTGTCACACTTCCACATCTTCACCTTTGGAGCACGGCATATATACATATAAATTATCATAGATAATTGTAGATCATATCAATAAAAGACCATCAATGAAGTTTGAACTTTAAGCCACTATAGATACTGAATGAGAGCTCTGCAATTAATATAACAGCCTGGTTTCAGCGAAGGGCAACAAATAACCCAATGTGCCAAGACCCAGAGCCTCCATGGAATTACTTCCACTGCTCTATTATGCCTTGTATTTAGAAAAAGTAGGATCTTTCCCTTTGTACATGCTTATATGCAAGGATATTGAACTGCTGCCTTCTCCCATTGATGATTACAGCAATGTGATTTCCTATTTTTTAGGAAGAGGCTTTATCTCAATTCCTGAGACAGTCACCAGTTTCCTGTTGGGAATGGCAGCCCATCCAAATTCAGCCTGTTATCCTAGGCCAATGGTAACTTGTTCAGCTTCTGCTAACCACTTATGGTCAGGAGCCAAGCTGTGTCCTTGTTTACCATTTCCCATTAGTTTTGCCCCAAAGCCCCTGCTCAATGATTTCCACCCTAAGTGGTACCCCAAATTATATTATTGTAGTGGATATTGCTGTGCCCTGCCCAGGTCCCCTCTTTTGGGTTGATATTCCTGCTATGGAGTAAATTGTGCCCTCCCAAATTCCTATGTTAAAGCCCTAACCCCCAATATGATAGCATTTGGAAGTGGGGACTTGGGGAAGTAATTAGGTTTAGATGAGACCATGAAGGTGGAGACCGCATGATGGGATTATATTTCTTAAAAGAAGAGGAAGAGACACCAGAGTGCTTGCTCTCTCTCTCTACCATGTAAGGACACAGTGAGAAGGTGGCCAGGTGCAATCCTGGAAGAGGGTCCACACCCAGGAACGGAATTAGCTGGCACCTTAATCTTGGACTTCTCAGCTTCCAGAATTGTGAGAAATAAATTCCTGTCATTTAAGCCACCCAGTCTATGGTATTTTATTATGGCAGCCCAAGCTGACTAATAAAATATCTATCTTCAGCTTCTGAGAAAATCAGCTGCTGCGGCTCACAGCTGTGTTCCTCAATGAGCACTGACTTGCCCAAGGTTATAACCCTTTCCGAGGGGGACACCAAGGCCACAATGGCTGATTGGGAGCTACAAAGATACAGTTCCTTTTCCTTA
Organism: Rhinolophus sinicus; assembly: GCF_057876585.1. NCBI lineage: Eukaryota > Metazoa > Chordata > Mammalia > Chiroptera > Rhinolophidae > Rhinolophus > Rhinolophus sinicus. Next base: position 138,464,571 of record NC_142517.1, read on the forward strand.
TTTTGGAACAACTCTAAATGGCTATCCCACCTCACCCTGTGATTAGCCAAAGACTTAATTGCAACCAAATTGTAGGACAACTCCTCCCTCTGCCTAATCTTGCCTTCCTCACTTCCATGCAGGTCTGTCTCCTGAGATCATTTCCCAGTGACCTTCTGCATGACACTCTCCGACTCAGAGTCTATTTCCAGGAATTCTTCTTAAGCTAGCTATGATTGCTTAATTGTGAATATCATCACTTCTTGGAGACTTTCATGTTCTGCCTCATTCATCAGAATCCTAAGCATCAAAGATATGCTATAGTGATAGAAAATCTGTGGAGTCAGCCCTTCATCCTAGAAATCTAGTTCTCTTTGAAATCTAGTGCTTAGGCTCTGTCCATTTTCTGCTTCTCCCTTTTCTCCCAGCCCACTCTTCAGCTTTTGCTGTTGAAGCAGTCTTCACAGGTTGTATTCAATACTCTGGTGAGACACAATTGTTCCTTAACACCAAATCCCACTGTTAGGGCAGTGGTTCTGAGAGTTTTGGTGTTCTCAGACACATTTGGATTCTAAAATATTTGGTAGCTGTCTCAGGCAAATTCCTTTACATTCATAATTATGACACCCAATAGCCCCTCTGTGATGTCACTTGGAGCATAAAACTGTTGCTTGCCCTTTGAGTACTCTTAAATATTTCCAAGGCAAGGACTCTTAAGTACTTCCTTGTGTTCCAGAAAACATGCAACTTTCACAGAGTCAAGGTTGCTCTCATGCTATACCTTTAACTCTATTTATTACATACCTAGAACTATGCACTGAAATACATGACCTACTCAGCTCAATATTGTTTCTGAAAAATATGATAACATCAACATTATTGTAACAAAAATAAAAATTACCCACTGATCTAAATTTGGTAGCGTACTGTCAAAGCATGCTATGATATACTTGTTGAGAACTACTTTGGAAACTCTGAGGCGTATTAGTAATTACTGTGTATGTATGCAGTGCACTGTATGCAGCTCTATTTAGTAACTCTTCTGTCCATTCCATAGTGAGCTACCTCAACCTGAACCTGAACCAACATTTTAAATCAAGGTTATGCCCAAACTAAGCAGACCAAAATGGGTAGGACTTTACAGAATGGTACCTGAAAAATGCTCATTCATGTTTGGCCCTATAGGCCTAATAAGCCCTGTACCACCTCCTATGGGACATTTATAGTGTCAAGGCTCATGAATCAGCTGCCTCTAGGCCATGTACTCCATTGGTTTTCAAAGTCTACCAAGAAACTGGCATCACAACCTGGAATCCATGAAAAGTGCACATCCCTGGGTTTCACCTCAGACTTACTAAACCAAAATTTTGGGGTGTCATGCCCAGGAAGATATGTTTCTGGTAAGCTTCCCAGGTAGTTTTTAATGCACTCTGACACTTAAGAACCACACTTATCAAATGGGCATATAGAAACCAAAGGCCTGGTCTTTTGATGAAGAAGTAGAGAGACTGGGACTAGTCCTTTCATGATTTTCCTTCTTTTCTACCTCCAAGAACTTCTATTCTCAATGTCTGTTTCCCTCTTTGCATTAAGCTCCTTACCCACCTCCCCATCTGCTCCACGCTCCAACAAAACAGCTCGTAGTCTCTTTTAATCAACCGCCAACCACCCCAGTATCATAGAATGCTGTCGTGTGGGCACCAGGGGCACATCTGATTCAACCGATTCACATGTGTCTAAGTCAAGTAATAGTAGACGCTTGATTTTTCCAGGGTCATTTTTGTGAGGGCTCTTTCACTTGCTCTCTCTCTCTCTCTCTCTCTCTCTCTCTCTATCGCTCTCGCTCTCCATTTCTATCATCTCTATCTCAGAATGAGAAATTTCTAAAGAAAGGAACACCAAATGATACAGCAGACCTTCTGTAGTATTAGCTATCAGCTAAATTCCCTCTACTATTTTTGCTTTATTTTATTTGTTTTTACTTTACTTTTCAAAATTTCCTCTTTTCTCTACTTCTGAAGCCAACATTTCTCTAAAAGCTCCATATTTTTTCACAATGACACTCTTGGAAGCAATAGTGAGGGTTCAAACAGGGAGCAGGCAGGAAGTGATGGTATTGGGGATTGGGCCTTGTCTACTGATATTATCTTTCCTTATATATTGTTCCTATTTATCTAACTACCTTGGTGATGTGTAACCCCTCCTCCCCCAGGCTGGATGCTGTGTAGTCATATTCAGGGAAATTCCAGTCTGACTATGGGATACAGAAGAATAATGAGGATATTTACTATAAACAAAGAGGTAAAACAAAGGTTTCACATCATGAATCACAGAGAAAGCTTCTGAAAAATCACTAGGCTTCTCCCGAAAATTTCCCAACTAAATGTGTCCCCCTTCCCTCAGTGTAGTTCCCTTACTGTTTGGCTGTCTAGGGTTCACCCTCTTCCACACTGCAGCCTCATATGTCACACTCGCCAAGTGGGCCTGCTCTGCCTGACTCCCTGGAAACAGATATCTGGTCCTTGGCTCTGACTCTTCCCTGTGAGAATCTGTATCCATTCCTCCCCATGAAATTCTGCTGAATAACCTCCTCACTCCTTACATACAACCAGCTGACCCGCTGACTCACCCATAGAGTACAACGCCACAGGAATCTGAGGGGCAAAAATCACCATGTTCATCTCCAGACGCAGCTGCCCTAACTCTCCTCTTTGGATACACATGAATCATAAGCAGCAAGAAGAGAGAAAGATGGGAGAGAGAAAGGGAGAGAGATCATGTTTTACTAGCTCTTTCAGGGAGTGAATATGCCTTTTTACGTTTTATAAAGAATTCTCACCTCCAATTCCCTTTTCCTTATAAAACATCAGACACATAGTAGGTACCCACTTCATAATGGCTGTTGAATATCATTTTGCAAAAGAGACAAAAATGAAGAGTTTTCCAGCTAATCTCAAACTGGTTTTATGCAAATTTTTTGAAGTCTTGTGAATTCTCTTAAAACTTATTCCTAATGAAATGCAATTACAGATAAGCACTTAAAAATGAAAAAAATAACTTAAGTCTGGGATGATCTGCCACTTTGTATTATTTATGCTAGTGCTACTGTCTATTTGTGAGTTGACTGTACTAATAAAAACCTAAAATATAACCAAGATTCAAATCAAGATAGAGGGAAGAGGAATAACATTTATTGAGTATACTCATAGATGTTAAAGCCAGTTGCTGTTTGCATGCATCACTTCATCTTTCTTTGCAGTAATTCTATGAAGGACGTATTGTTATCCTCATTTTCTAAATGAGGAAACTAGGCTCACAGTGGTAAAACAACTTGCCCAAGACCACATGAACAAAACAGTAAAACCAGGATTTGCACTCCGATCTGTCAGGCTCCCAAGTCTGTAATCTTTATCCACTATAACACATTGCCTTTGATGCTGGATTTTATCCTTTTTTTGGGAGTTGTCTTGGGCTTACTTGAGATACTTTGTAGATGATGAAGAGTCATTTCTGTCTAGTTGAGCTTTAAATGCCAAAGAACAAAGTACATCATATCTCTATATATGAAAATCCACTGGGAGTGTAGTATAGAGGATTGTCATTTTGAAGCATGCATACATACAGTAATTGCTGACCCAGTACAAGAATCGAACACAAATTGCCAGAGTCTTATTTATTATATTGTGCTAAAGCCAGAAAACCTAGAAATTCAGTTCGGTGTTGGCTTTCCAACTCCTGAGCTGAAAGGGAGCCAGGTAGAGCAAGCGGCCTTTCTCAATTGTCTTTTTTCCAGAGGCCCCACGCTAAGGTGTCAGTCACATTTACCCCAATATCCCAACTGGAATGGTAGAGTGTTAGAGTGTGACTGAGCCTCTCTTGTTTAACGTCTTCTATTTTATTCTACTACCTCAGTCTTTACTTTTTTCTTTTTGTTCCACTTTTAGTTCAAGATTCTGGGCATATAAAAATAAAATTTAAAATGTGATAGGTGCATGCTTTAGTGATTTACAGAGGTGGATTCCAGCTTCCTTTTAAGGCCAGAACTATGGATTTTGCTTTTGTTAGATTGTTTCTTATCTATCTAACTGGGCTGTAAGTTTCCTTTAGGACAGGATCCAGGTCTTATTCATCTTTGTATCTCCAGTCTCTCTGCCCACATGGCTTATCCCAGTGTTTTACATACTAGCCATGTTCAACCAATACTTACTGAAATACATGTGTGAATACATGTAGATGATAGAGGCACAGAATTCTATTTTTGTCCAGTGCCAAAAAAGTAGCCTTAACATATCAATGGTTTAAATTTTTTGTTGCAGTCTAAATGAGTTTGAAATGTTTGGTTCAAAATTGGCAAAGGCTTCCGTGTCATTTAGGATGCTTTTGGCTGCAAGTAACTGAGAAACCAAACACAAGTGGCTTAAAGAGTAAGATTAGGTGAGATGATATGGCAGCGTGTCTGAAGGGAAGTGTGGTACACAAACAATATCATCAAGGGTCCAGGCCATTGCATCGTTTGTTTTTGCTTCCTGAGTGTCTCGTGGTTGGATAGATGTTTTGTATCTATACATTTTGTCTTGTCAGAACTGATTTCAAAGGTAGGAAAGAAGAGGCAGAGGAGGATTTCCTCACACATTTATCTCCTTTTATCAGTGAGGAAATTTTGATAAAAGGTCCTTCAGTACACTTCCCCTGTCTTCTCATTGGCCAGCAAAAGCCACATGTTCACCCCTAGACCATTGGCATCTCGTGAACAGGATTACTGTGCATTGTGATTGGCTTAGGTCAGTTAAGTTTCATCCATTTGGAATTGAGGAAGGTTATACTTTTTCTAAGGTGTCTGTAAGTTGGATTCTCAGTATCTCCTACTTGAACAATATCAGGATTCTAGACAGAGGGAGAAACAAGGAATAGGTGTTGGTCAGGAAAACAGTAGCTTCCATAACCTCCTCTACGAAATAATTCGTCACAAGCAGTTTTTGCCAGAGATATGAGCTAGTTTGTGAAGTACTTAGACCCCAAAACAGGGGCAGGGACTTCATTTTTCTTTATGGTGTATCTATTACATACATATGTTATTTAACTTAATTTTCACACATCAACTTAGGAGGTAGGTATAGTCATCAACTTACAGATGAGGCTACTAAGTCTCAAGGAAGTTAAAAAATTGCTCAACTTTTCACATAGGCTAGAGATCACCTTGAGATTAAAATCTATATATGTTTGATTCTAAAATCCATGTACCTGTCTTCATGTTTTATGGTATGATGGTTAATTTTATGTGACAACCTTACTGGGCTACGGCAGTGCCCAGATATTTAGTCAAAAATTGTTTTGGGTGTTCTGTGAGAGTGTTTTTAGATGAAATTAACATTTAAATTGGCAGACTGCGCAAAGCAGGTTGCTCTCCATAATGTGGGTGGCCCTCAGCCAATCAGTCAAGACCTGAATAAAACAATAAAGCTGACACTCCTTTGAATAAGAGAGAATTCTTCCTGCCTGTCAGCCGTCACATTGAAACATTGCCCTTTTCCTGCCTTTGGACTGGAACTGAAATATTGGCTCTTCCTGGGTCTTGAGCTAGCCAGCCTTCAGACTGGAACTACACTATCGACTCTCTTGGGCTCCAGGGTGCTGAGTCATTCTGTAGATCTTGGACTTGTTATCCTCCATAAATTGCATGAACCAATTTCTTATAATAAACTATACATATATCATATAAATAAATATAAGTAAATACACACACACACACACACACACACACACACACACACACACACATCCTGTTGGTTTTGTTTCTCTGGAGAACCGTAATGAATATATGGTGAGAAACTCTTTTCAGTTTGGGACATTTTCAGTCTTAAGGGAAACCCTAACAAGCTCTTGAAGTTCTATGACCCAGAAAAGAAAATATCCCAGCCTGAGTTAGGTATGAAGAAAGCTTGATTGAAAGGTTTTTCAAATTTTAGTTGAGAGATAGAAAGAGAATATATGTAGCAAGTTTTCAGTAGCACTAACATTATAGAATGCCACATCCTGCACTGACCCAGAGCGTTTAGACTCTAGAGCAGCAGTTCTTAACTACTATGGCTAGGCATCTTGATGGATTTTGATCAATTATGAACAATTATATAAGGCATTTGTAACCTATAAGGGTTAAACATTGAAGTCTGACAATGTTTTATTAAATTTATAAATTAGAGGAACAAATCCTCACTTTCACTCACTTGTATTTTAGTATAAAGCAAAGACTTAGGCGAGAGAGGAATGAGTGGAGATCCAGCTAGCATGCCAGAAATTTCATATCGCTTGCAACTTATCAGAGTATGCCCTTGGTAGTGCTTCACCCAGAGTAACCCTATGCAACCTGGGTATCCTGACAGGAAATACTGAGAATCATCAGTTGCTCTAAATGTATTCACAGCATCACACTTTCCTAAAAAGCCTCTTCTCAGATTGTAGTTGCCATTTCTGGAAGCTAGGACATTATACATTTCAGAACTTTTTTCTTGGAATGAGTTAACCTGGGAAATGGCTCTGCCTTAAGTATAATATGAGTCTCTGATTGCCTCTGTAGTATCCATTCCCTCCTTTCTTCACAGTAGCCCAAATTTCCATTGGAAAACATTCCGCCCTTATTCTCAGCCCATGGTTTGAATGGAACAGAACCCATTTCTACATCCAGGAGTTGACTCATGATTGGCCAAAGCTTATCAGGGTATCCCATTCTTCTGCTTTTACCTATTTCACCTTTGACAAAGTTTAAGCAAATAAGATGATAATACAGTCATTTTGTTTCACTTTTGTGTGAGTGTTAAAACCATTAATTTGTTAAATGTACATAATTTCAAAATATTAACTTTGTAGAAACTATGTTTTGGCATATTTTGTTCAAATTTTATTACAATGGAAGAAGCCAAGGCTTCTCTTTCGTCTGAGAACCCCAGTCTAAACCACTGATTCCAGACCACTGACCAATTCACTAGCTGAAGTTCTCTACTGAGGTACCCATGGGGGAAGAGTAGATCACCTGCCACCTGTACTGTATCCTGTGGCCTCACTGTGCTCTGTCTGTCCAGATCTCAATCTCTCTCTCTCTCTCTCTCTCTCTCTCTCTCTCTCTCTCTCTCTCTCTCTCTCTCTCATATACAAACACACAAACACACAAGATTAAGCAGAAATTCAAGTGTCTCTGTCTCTCTGTCTCTGTCTCTGTCTCTGTCTCTGTCTCTCTCTCTCTGTCTCTCTGTCTCTGTCTCTCTCTCTCTCTCTCTCTCTCTCTCTCTCTCTCTCTCTCTTTCTCTGTCTCTCTCTCTTAACTTTAGACTTTGGTCTAAATGTCTGGTTCTAAGAAGAGTCTAAAAAGTCCTCTCCTTAAACCATTCTTGGCCTTAAACTCACTCTCTCCTCAAAATATTGATGGACTAAAACCCATAATAGCATTAGTCTATCTCTACTGCCTCAAAATCTATCTAAAAGAAAATCAAATATAGTGTTTATACTTTTGTTTGGAAGGATAATAGAAAGAGATAAGTATTTTAAAAATAAAGATATCAGCGTTTTCAACAAAAGAAAATGAGTTATGTTGGATGTTACTTGTTAATCCAGTCTTAGAATGTAAGATAATTCTTTAGGGTATAGATTCCTAAACACCCCAAATATTTCTTGTTAGAGTCATTCTTAAATACGAGAACACAGAACTTTTTGTTTGGTGACAGATCTTACTCACAATGTCCTGTGATGCTGTTGGTTTTCTCAAGCACAAAGCATATGAAGCCTGTCTTTCTCAAAAGTTTATTTACTGGGGATTTCCTTACTGTATAAAAGAATCCTGACTGTACTTTTTTCTAGCTGCAGTTTCCAAATGCAAAAGAATAATACCCTAACAGAGCAAAGTAGCTGGTCTGTTGTTAGTCCATGTTGAAGAAGAAGAGGAGGAGGAAGAAGTAGTCAACGACAGTGTGATGCTTTATCTTTGACTTTGGACATTGTGGGAGGCATCTGGATATGGTTTCCTGATTAATGCCATTTTCTCTAGTGGTCATTATCTAAAATTATTCAGTATCCACATCCTATGATTCAGCACTCTGGGACATTACCACACCTACAGAGAGACTCAATGGATGTGAACCAGTAATAGAGAATGTTACATTCTCACAAAAGTTAAGCCAAAATGACAAAATGACATGAAAAACAAACAATTTCCCAAAATCCAAAATATGGAAAATATCTGCTCTTTAAATTAAACAAATTATAACAACTTTTTAAATAAAATAGATTAAAAAAATTAACTTGTTCATTTGGGAGGATTCTTATAATGATCAACTCTATAGGTTCATTATACTATAATAATATAAAATAGGTATTCCTAATCCAAGTAGTTATTTTTTAAAACCACAGATGATTTAAATATACATGATTTGGAATTGGTGGCAAACAAATTTTCTCCCTATTTATGGCACTAGACCTATTAAGTGTGTGCCTGAGGGTCTACAATTAAGAATGAGGAGGGAAAACACTGTTTAATAAAGTTGGGATCAGGCATTTAAAAAAATTCTTATGCTCAAAACTGCTAGGCAACTGACCTGTTTATAGGAACTAGTTCTGCTAGAATTAGAAGTGGAAATAAGGAGATGATAATGAAATACAGTTTAACCAGTAAAGGGCGGTGAACATATGTATCGCTCTACACCATACAAATAGGCTGCCGGTTTAGATACACAGTTGTGGTTCCTTTTGTCAAGCTATTCCATTTCCTGTTAGAAGGCTAACTTTGAAATACCGTTTTCAAGAAGGGGCGATAGAACAAGAACTTCATGAAAATGTTTAAATTATTTCCTCAAATTTCTTTCTTACTGTTTGTAATAATGAGATGATGTTCTTCTTATAAGTCATCCATTTATTCAAAGCTTATGGGAAATAAGGTTTCATTTTTGGCTGCTTACTAATGGTCAGTCATCTACATCTGGAAGCCACTAGAAGGTATTGTTTTAGATGAAAGGTCAAAATCTAAGTGGAGATGACCTACCAATCAGGTACTTACTTCACTTCTATGGTTACATTCTGGCCATATTTATCTATAATGGGCAGGGGGAGACTTGAAGTGGTCTTCTTTTCTCTTCCCCCTATAATGCAAGGAGGTGTTTATCATACCCAAATGTTGCTGCTTCATTTATTTCTTCATTAGTAGTTGTGAAGAATAGGTAATTAATATCAAAGAAGGTTAATATAATTTAATCTATTATAGCATAATTTTTTAAAATTTGTGTTTAAATGTAAAGTCTACTTTGGTCTACTTTCAGTTATAAACTCAGGAAGATCATGAGTTTATCGTTCTTTTACTATTGTCACACTCCTCATGCTCCCATGCCTTTAAGCATTACCACCTCTTTTCAATGCGCTATTCTGCTATTGGTTCTTCAACACCAAACTCTAGTAACCCCTTTCTCTGAAGGCTTCCATAGCTCCCCTAGGCACAGTCTCACAGAACGACACAGAACCCCTTCCCCTCTGTAGCCCCTGTAACCATCTGTTTGCACATGAGCTCCCATACACTAATTCCACATCTATTCCTGTTGTCTGGCATAATGACTAGTGCTTATTGGCAATCAGTAAATACTTGCTTACAAATGACCTATTTTAAAACAGTTTGATTGGAGATGTATCCTGCCATCCAAGGATCAGAATATATCAAGGCATTCCACCAATTTAGATTGTTAGAGAAATAGAAAGGTACTGAACAGGAAGGTAAGAGTTAACATCATTCTAATCTATTTTAATTAACATTAAGCCTTAGTATGCTATGTATCTATCTATCAATCAATTGATCTATTAAACCTTTTCCATTTTTGCAATAGGAATGGTCTTTCAGGTTGTCATCTACATACGTTTTTGAAGCCAATATTCATGGAAATGTTTGTTTACATGGGCTTAAGAAATATGTAGTGTTGTTTTCACAGAGGCTTAAGAAATACTTGGCTGAACAATATAACAGAAAAAAAAAACAAAAAAAAAACTTGAGGAACAAAAAGTACCAAAGAAAACTTAGTGTTCATCAGAATTAAAATTAGCTGAAGGAAAAGAATAGTCATAAACTAAAAACCTTTTCCTGCTATTTGGATCATCAGCTTTCATCTCCAGCAGCTTCCCCTCCTGAGTCTTTCTCAAGTTACGAAAGAGATTCCCCATACAGGCCGATTCATCTGACAGGCAAGGCTATCTCATGATTTAAAAGTCTCTCTTTAAAATATGCAGAAAGGCTAACGGGAAGGTTCAAATTGTGCACAGTGTCTGGCTGCCTTGTTACAAAGGTTCACCCTTGTGACTACTTCATTATCACCCTGGATTATCTATTTAGAGCAGTGGAGACACCACATATCTAGAATCAACACAGAACAACCTCCTCATTTCTCATGGTTTGAGGCCTCTCTTCAGACTGATAATTGTCAAGCATTCCTTTGCCTTTCAGCAATCCAAGGCTGACGCCCACCAGGAAACAAAGGGTCTCTTTGACGATGCATTTCAGACCGTCTTGGCCCCCTAAAAATTATATGCTGGAAAATATCTAAGTACTGAAATTATTGTATTCCTTTAGAGAACTCTCTGTGGACCTAACTATAGGAATAGGTTGTCAAAGGAAAGCGTCCCTCAAACCTAAGAGGGAAGAAACGACAAGTGTGGAAGGAAGTCAAAAGGAGAGTCCATGAAACAAATAAACTGTACACTTTTACCCTTCTACCAGTGCCTGCCATATCGACCACTTACAAACTATTTGCACATCTTTTTGTTTCATTGACTTTTCACAACCATCCTGTGAAATAGTGTCAACATTATCCCCATTTTAAATCTAAGGTTTAGTGAGGGAACTTGGCCAAGGTCGTATAGCTAAGAAGGGGTGGAGCTGGGATTCAAATCCAGGTCTTTTCATGCGAAAGTGTAAATTCTGCGCATGACCACAAAGCTTCTTGCATTAAGCAGGGAGAGCTCCTTTAACCAGAACCACCCCGGCATCATAATTTTTTTAGGAAGGAGTCTAAGAATCCTTTACAACCCCTCATTTTATTGACGGGAAAACTACCAGAATGCTCAGTTTAAATATTCTGTTTTCACTGTACTTAACTTTAGGAGAAAAAAAACAAAATCATGAGACAATCAGTTCATATCAGCAATTTCATGAGAAAACCAAGCAACTTTCAGGGAAAGCCTGTGGTCAGTGCATTCAGTACGGTACAATGAGAAATGAAGTATTCAATGTTGACCCCATGGAACGTTTTCTGGGAACGCAGATAAATGCCTTCGTGATCTGTAAGCTTCAGGCTCTGAGACAAAGGAGGCCGATAAAATTTGCCAGGTGCTGTCACAATGGCTAGAGAAAAAAAGTTTTGTAATTGTCTCTGTAACTTAAGAAATTCAGTTTACTTTAGTTTACAGAGGATTCTCATTGGCAAAATATTATTTTTGTCTCTCCATGACCTTCCATTTGTTTGTCTTAACTTCATTTAAATAATTGTACACTGTTCAAAGCACGGATAATATCTGCTACCTCTTTTGTAATTACTCACAGTTCTCTAAACACAGAGGGTACTCACAGTGTGTTCTGGCACATAAAATTTTAAGATACAAACATAAGAGTGTCTTCTAGTCTATTTTCTATGCAGAACTTTCTAGCATCTACGGTGGAGTCCTTATCATACAAACAAACAAAACTTAGGATTCTAGAAGGAAGTAGTTACATTCCATGGGAAAGAACAGTGAGGACAGCATACTCACCTGCTCTGTGATATATGCATATGGCTTTTTATTTTAAAACCACTAACAGAAATTGTACCTTTTCTCATGCCTCCCACTGTCCTTCGACTGCAGGATATATTACTCACGTCAGACCCAAATTTACCTCTGGCCCACACACACCCTTCTGCAATCTTGCTGATTGATACTGTAAGTTACTGGCATCAGCAAAGCTTTGTCAGGAAACTGAGGTAACCGAAAATTCCAGAGAAGCTGAAGAAAATGCATCCCAGATTACTTCAGGCTTCTTCCTCTTTTATTTATATAGTTCATGTTCCCCATCTGAGTCATTGTTAAAATAGTTTAAAGGGTATGTTCACATTCAGTATTAGAAAGAAGACTTATTTATTCATGTTCCCGTTAACCTACCTCACTTGTATTGGTGTTAGTTTTGCCTCACTAATTTTATAATTCAGTCAATATCTGGATGTAAGTAGTGGAGGTGGGTGCTGCTATATGTAGTTAGTGGTTATTTGAGAAATGAAGCCGTTAATCCATCTGGGTAAAATTTGTACCCCAACATAATCTTCTGAACTGTTTTCAAAAATCTTCAGGTGTATTAAATTACAAATTTTTGGTTTGCATTGTGGCCCTTCCACAGCTCCTGATTTTTACATCACTCCTTTTCTGTGTTATTTTCTGTCTTGTCACTAAATTTTTCTTCTATTTTGTTAACGATCGGGTCAATGTGAAATAGATATTACCGACAGCCTCTTTCCAGAGGACTCACACGGTTTTTTGGTTCCTTTGGGCTTTCAGGCTTTGTCCTGGTGCTGCCTTTAGAATGTTTGTAGTGTTGACCTTCCAGGAACATATTGCCTTTGGGAACCCAAACTTTGGATAGTGCATTTATGAAGCCTATATAAGATGCTTATAGAAGCCCAGAGAAGGGGCAAGTCTAGGATTTAGGTTTCAGGGAGGATTGTCTTTACAAGGTGACCCTTGAGCTGTGTTCTGAAAGACAAAAGGAAAATAGAGGAAAGTGTGTCCAGGCATGTGCAACTAGAGGAATGGTGACAGATGATGGAAAGGGACATGAGGAGGAGCCAGCTCACAATGGCTTTCTGGACCAAGCTAAGTACTACGAACTGTATTTTGGGTGCTTCAGGGAACCACGGAAGGATTTTTAAGTAGGGCTTTGGCATGATCAGATTTGCACAAGTGAATCAAATCAATGGATATTTATTGAATATCTGCTTGGTCACAGTAACTCACTGAGAAGTGGGACCACAAAGATAACAAGGTCCCTACCCTTAAGAAGCTTACAGGGGTGGCCGGACGGCTCAGTTGGTTAGAGGACAAGCTCTGAACAACAGGGTTGCCTGTTCAATTCCCACATGGACATGTGAGCTGCGCCCTCTACAACAAGATTGAAGACAATGAACTGCCTCTGAGTGCTGAGCTTCCGGAGGGGTGGCTGGATGGCTCAGTTGGTTAGAGCTCAAGTGCTCAACAAGGTTGCCAGGATGGTGGGCTGTGCCCCCTGCAACTAAGATTAAAAACGGCGACTGTACTTGGAGCTGAGCTGCTCCCTCCACAACTAGATTGAAGGACAACGACTTGGAGCTGATGGGCCCTGAAGAAACACACTGTCTCCCAATATTCCCCACTGAAATTTATTAAAAAACAAAACAAAATAAAAAATTTTTAAAAAAAGAGAGAGAAGCTTACATGTTTAGGTAGGAGAAGATGGACATGAAAACAAAAAGTACTGAAAGAGCACTTTTGGCTAATGTAGGAATGTGGAGTGAGTTAGAAGGCGATAAGACCACAAGTAAATTTATGGGTATGATAGTGAGGGAAAGGAATTAGTTGTTTCTCTTGAACACATTTTTTTTCAATTGTATTTAAGGAAATATGTCAACATAACTGTTGTTAAGGCTATAATAAAATAATGTTCAAGAAAGGTGTTTATGAAGACTATCAAGAAATGTTTTTAAAGAATATGAAAAGTGGCATCTTTCTGTCTGCCAGCTCCTCCATCAACCCTCAGATGACAGATGGCTCCATCCCCTGCTGTGTTAGAACAAGGCAGCATCTCAGGTGAGACTGGGACCAGTGTGACCACATAAGAGACTAGTAGGGCAATTCTTGGGATTTGATGTATGCCTAAAATAAGGGATTGACAATGGTGACTGAGGAAGAGGAACAGGTAGGCGAGATAATGGAGACTATGGTTCACAAGACTTGATAACTCATTTAGATATATAAAAGGATGACTCTCAAGATTTCTACCTGAGTGCCTAGGAAGTGACAATCACCAGGTTCTGGGGTCGTGGGGGAAGAGCAGAAGAGAGACATGGTCATGTCCATTTTGGACCTGTTAAAGTTGAGGTGACTTTGAGACCATCAGGTGGTAATACTCGGGATTCATTTGGATGGGGAGGTCTAGCGCGAGGGACGGAAGTCTTACTGGGAAGATGCATAGAGACAGTTTTGAGTCTTTAGTATATAGTTAGGAACTGAAGCTGTGGGTGTTGAAAGAGTCATTGAAGCAGTGATCAGAATGAAGAGAGCAGAGAGCCCCAGAGGGGCACTGGGAAGTGCTACCATTTAAATACTGAGTGAAGAAAACAAATCTTGGTCAGTGGGTAGGAAGAAAACCAAGAAGAATGTGGTTAGAGATTTAAAGGAGGACTTTTAAAGAGGAAGTCATCAATGGAGTTAAAAGCTGTCTCTTCTGTGTGTAAAGACGTGCTATGATTTTCAAACAAATTAAATACATTAGGTAGGACGGTTATTGTTAGTAACGCGCAACAACTGACTAATGGCATATAAAAAAATACCACAAAGCTTAGAGAAAAGCAAATTAAGCCAGGCTTTTAAGTTGATATACCATCTTCTAGAAATAAAATGTAAAGGATAGCATGCTGGCCTTCTGTGAAGAAGACATAGAGTTGGGTTTGTTTTTCTTAGTAAAGAGATGAGATATTTTCAGTGAACCATTCCTTGACTTTCTTACCTGCACTTTTTTTTGGTGCACTCATGAGTGAGCAGGCAGCAGGAGGCAAGGAGTAATGGGGCAGAACAGAGCTCAATGGGCACATCTGAGAACTCGTCCCAGAACCCGCTCTCACTGATTCCCAGCTTTAGGCCACTGGATACCAGAGCAATATATCAATATATCAAAACACACACCAGTTGACTCACTCCTGTCTTGGGTTTTCATGTTGCTTTCCCCACTGAACTCCCAATATCCTTCCCACATCTCAGTGATATAAGTACATTGCAGGAATTATTAGCCGATTTCGCAAGAGACTTGGAGCTGGAAAAGGTTAAGATCCCTCAACAGTAGTGAATCAGGGAAGAGGGCACATCTCACTAATTTCTACTACTGAAGTCAGGCTGAAGAAAAACAAACAAAAAACAGTAAAGATTTACTTGGATTTCTAACCCCCTGCCCCCCTTAATATAAAAATGGCACTGTATTTTTCCTGACATTTCCTACCTGAAGCAAGATTTTGGTTCCCACACAACACCCCTTTCCTCTGCTTTCTGCTTCTTCCATTATCTTGGCCTGCCCTCTGACACTGTTTCCCAATTTATGTTTTCCTTTCTCATTTCCCTCTTCTTGGCGTTGACATGAGCTGCAAACCTGTAACCGTGATGTCTGACTCACTTGGTGCTTCTCCTGTTAATAGACGCCATGTGGGACAGAAGGCAGGAAAAGACTCTTTACAGGAAATCAGACCATAATGCTTGCACTTTGGTGCCCTTTGAAACAAGAATTTAATTATCCTAATTAAAAAGATTACCTTATAGAAGACATTTGGGAAAAAGAATAGGCAGTTTGTCTTTTTCCTGATGACGTGCATCTCAAAACCAAAAGGGATGGATATTCCCACTGATATTTGTTTTAACAGTTAAAGCCCAGGCACTCTGTAATGCAGGGACTCTGGTCCCGCTCTCCACACAAGAACACAGGATATGGTGAGGCCAAAAAGGAACACCAATGGAGCCATGAATAGGGGGTTCATACCACTATATTCTCGCTGGCGGCTGGGTTGGAGACACAGGAAGCAGGAGCCACACGATCCACAATCCGCCATCTGCTTCTCTGCCAACCAACCAACTAACCCCCTAGCGTAGCCACGGCATTTATATTAGTGGCTAATGGCTAACTGGTAACAGCTGACGGCCACCCAGCCACAGCGGATGGCCATCTAATAACTGCACCAGCACCTTTCCACGTGAGGCCGAGAGCCTGGAAACTGCTCTCCTGGCTCTGTCCCCACACACTCAGAGAATAGTTAGATCAAAAATTGATCTTGATTTTCAGACCAACTCAGAGACTGAATACTGAAGCCCTGACTGTGGTTTATTTTGGGGGTGCATTAGTTTCCTAGGACTGCTGAAACAAAGTTCCACAAAGTGGGTGTCTTAAAAGAAATGTAGTCACAGTTCTGGAGGGAGTAAGTCCAAAATCAAGGTGTCAGATGGTTCCTTCCTCCTGAGGGATCTGTTCCATTTCTCGTTCTTAGCTTTTGGTGATGGCCAGGATCCTTGGTGTTCTTTGGTTTTTAGCAACATCACTTTAACCTCTGTCTTCGTTTTCACATGGCATTCTCCCTGTGTGTGTCTGTGTCCATGTTTCCCTCTTCTTACAAGGACACCGTCCATATTAGATTAGGGCCCACTCTAAGGACCTCATCTTAACTTGATGACATATGCAAATACCCTATTTCCAAATAAGGTCACAGTCATGGGTATTAGGTTAGGACTTCAGCAGACATTTTTGGGGTCATAATTCAGCCCAAGCAGGGAATTAGGATCAGGAGCCACCTCCCCTTCCTTTAAAGGCCCATGAGGTCTTGATTTTCTGGGTCAGCGCCTGAAACCCAGACCTTCACTCTTTTCTCCCAATAAACATGAACTTGCCCGGGCCCCCATCACTCAGGGCTCAACTCTCAGCTATAAATTGATAAATTAATCTAAGGAACGGTGATAATAGGCAAATATCACCCCTTCTGGGCAATTTCATTTAACAGATAAATTTCTAGAG
This sequence comes from Rhinolophus sinicus, assembly GCF_057876585.1. Classification (NCBI taxonomy): domain Eukaryota; kingdom Metazoa; phylum Chordata; class Mammalia; order Chiroptera; family Rhinolophidae; genus Rhinolophus; species Rhinolophus sinicus. The sequence continues at coordinate 138,481,336 of NC_142517.1, forward strand.
ATGGTCCCTTAACCTAAAGGTGCTGATGGAAATTTTGCAGTGGGTAAGATTTTCTTTTTTAGGAGACAGGTCTTTCCATGGCCTTCAAATCATCGCTGTCTCCTCCATCTGTGAAAATGATGGGGCCTGTCTGTCTGATACTCTCTTAAGGGAAAGTTATTGCTACAGACCATTTGATCTATCTTTGAATTGTGTGCATTGATTCATCCCATGATTGTAAGTGTGCCAAGGGAAAAGATTTGTTCCTCACAAGGAAGTCCATCCAGTGAAAGAATTTTATTTTAGAAAATGCCAACCTGGGGATCAAGCATGAGGAATATAAGCCCATTCAGAACCGTGGATAATTTCCAAAGAATGAACTGGCGAGAGGGAGACAATTTGGTTGCTAGGAAAATAGAAAAAATAAACATAAGCTCCCTCTCCCCTTGTTTTTCCACCGTAGGGTGGGCCGTGCTTTTAGTCTTGCTGTGGAAACTTTGTTCCTCCCATCTCAGCGGTGACAGACTCACAGTGATGCCTACATATCTGTCTCACAGGTGTGGGATCTGATACTTGCCAGCTTAGCAAGACCTTGGAGGAATCTCCCACCGTGGTTGTAAAGAGAAAAGGAGAGAGATAATAGTTCACTGGCATCAATAATCTACTTCCCCGACCAGCTGAATGTTTGAATAATAGCCTCGGCACTTGCCCTCCTACACCCCCTCCCCTGGCTCTGCCACTGTCATAGTCTCTTCCCTTCTCCACAACTGGGAACTCTAGGGAGCAGATTGTTTTGGCTGGAATTAGCCGGGCACAGATGGTACCACCTGCTGCATGTTCCTTACTTTTTATTGGCTTCTCTCTCAGCTCTGCGAGTTTTTGTGTTTTTTTAGAAGTTCAGGGGAAGGGGAAATGGCTGGGGCCCTTGCTCATGCCTGATTCTAGCACAGCTGTTTTGAGCAAACTGACAACTGTGGGCATGGTGCTGGTACATGCTGACCGGGGAAGGTGCTTCCAGGGTGACATGTGACTGGGGCGGCCTGTTTGCTGAATCTAGTGCTTTAGTTTCCAAAATACAAACTTTCTTTGGCCCAAACAATTTCTGTTTTCCAGGCTGACAGATTTGCCTGTGACCAGACACAAGGCAGGTGGTCTTCTAAGAATCTGAGAAACGAGATTTCTCTCCTTCTGAAGTCAGAGGGGCATAGAATGGTACACTCCATTTTACAGTGGAGGAAATTATGAATAGGCTATGGACACACTGCTAAGTTCACATTTATTCACCAGGAGTAATAACCTCTATTTCTTCTCCCATAAGGTAAACCTCATAGATTAATAAAGTCAGTTTTCTCACCTGTGAAAACATGACACTGGATTAAAGAACCTAAGAAGTCTCATTCTTTAAAGTGTTCTGAATTTCATCTGTAAAGTTGTTCTTGAGTGCTATTAACAAGAGATCACACTGTAAGTCGTTACGTGAGCTGGGAAATGTTTTCTTGCCTGTCTGACTTCATTTTCTACCCTTTTCTCTTTTCTACTACGTTTTGGTAGACTGGCCTTTTTATTCTCAAAAAGCCAAACTCATTCCTTCCAGAGGTACTTGCCCCTGCTGCTCTTTGTTTCTGGAACAGTCTCACTCCAGGTCTTTGTATGGCTCACTGCTTCTCATCCTTCAGGCTCAACTCAAACGCTACTGCCACAGAGACATCTCCGCACACTCCTCCCTGCCCCCCAGCTAAGGTTGCCTGTTCTCCAATTCCATTTAATTCACTATTGCATCACCTTCCTTTATTTTCAATAAAACACTTAGCGTTCGGTGTAGTGATCTTACATACTCGTAATTGCTTTGTTTCCTGCCTTCTCCACTAGAATGTAGGTCCTTTAAGGTGGAGATATTATCTGTCTACCACTGTATCCCAAGGACCTTGAATGATGTCTCACATATGGCATCACTCAACAGTATAAGCATTATTGAGGGGCTAGAGTTATTTTGTGTTTAAACAGAGGAAACACTACGGTATAGAAGAGAGCTTGCTTGGGGCTTTTGTATCAGTACATTCCTTGCGGCACCTGGAACCCAGTGCTCCCCTCCTGTGTGTCTGCCTCTGACAGGAAACTCATGGCCAGTAATTCTATGTTGCTCATCTTTGTATCTTCTACAGTGTCTTGTATTATGCCTTACATATGATAGGCACTCAGTAAAGTGAACCACTTTCAATGCTGTAACTGCTGTTATTTATTAGTATTATTTTTAGAACCACTAAATATTATAGAAGCATCACAGAAGTAATAGAAACATTAACAGAAGCAATGAAAGCACCTATGGTATAATTAAGAGATCTGGTTTCTGGTATCAGTTCTACCAGTAACTAGGAGATGATTTGGGCTTTTATTCTCTCAGAGCCTCAGAACTTTAAAAGCCAAGGCTTTAGATGAAAAAATATCTAAGATTCCTACATACTCTATTTTATCTATTTCAGTTTATTCCATTTTTTTCATTGCGGATTTATGAGTCTCCTATTCTTCCTGTTATTCTGCTGTCTTGTTTCTTCCTCTTGCCATCTCTGATTTTCAGTGTACATGGGATTCAGAAAGGCCAGGACTAGAGAATGAATGGCATGAGGACTCACAAAGTGGGTCCCAGCTGAAAACTGTGGGTGACATGTCTCAAGGGAGCCATACTTCTCAACGCACATAAGCATTGTCAAAAGTCTCAGGCAAAACTAGTCGGTAAAATGTATGAATAGCAGTCATTTTTAAAAAAAACTTTTCTCAAAATTGAGCATGTGTCTGGCTCTCAATTAAAGAAGATTCCAGTCCAGAAGTGGTTAACAGCCCTCAGTTGAGGATGTGACATATTAGAGCAACAGTGTTTCCAAAATAGATTATTTTCATTCCGCTCTTGCATAGAAGAGTTCTTATGGACCAGAACTGAACTTCTTGCAGGAAATAGGGAAACAAACTCATTCCTTTTGATGTTTCCATAGCCATGTGAAGGAGTGTTTTACTGTGATATGTTGAAAAGAACGCTGTCAGGAGCCTGGGGTTCTGACAGTATATGCTTAACTGCTTTCTAGATCATTGTGGGGTAAAAACAAACAAATGACCAGTGTGGTCTCAAGGACTTCAGTTTCCTCATCTATAAGACGTGAGTGGTAAATTGCTTTTGTTTTTCCAAGTGTTACAAACATAAAGTTTTTCTTCCTAGCCAATTCACAGGAAAACTTTATTGAAGAATGAGAGTTCTTGACATTTTTAATGTACACACAATGTATACTATAATTTGGTCAGGTCATAAAGACGTTTGTAACATAGTTATAGGCTGATTTGTAGGTGAAGACATCTGACTCAAGACATCATGACAATTTCTGGAAAAGTATTTGTATAACTCATGATTCTAATTTTCATTTTAAAAGTCAAGGTGGTACATAATAAGCAACTATTTTGATAGAACTCTTCTTGCTGTGGTAAGATTTTTTTGAATGTTCCATCCCTATTTATTTTAAAGTGAAACGTTCCTTTTCATAGTTTTATCTTTGATAACATAAAAGCACTTTACATTGAAGAAAAAAAGGAAAATTTGTCTACTTAGATGTCTGCCTGATTAGTCTGAAGCCTACTCTCTCCAGCAATAGCATTTGAAGAGTTAAAACAAGTTGATAGGGTGGTTTGTACTTCTCTTTTTCCCCTCTTGCTTAGATGTACCTTCAACCGGAAACCTATGAGCTCACACTTTCTAAGCATGTTCAATGATGAAGTGGTAGTCCACTGAATGTCTCAGGACTGCAGGAAGTGGTTGAGAGTTACTCAATGGTTGGTGTTCTCCCTTTATGTCTGCACCAATCCCGGGCTACACTACAAGGTTGGGAAATAGTGTTTGTGTTGGAAGTGGTATCTTTCAGAAGAGATGTAAAAACCAAGGTCTAGGTTGCTTGTGGTCACTAAATACACCAGAATGCTTTCTCAGAGTGTAGGGATGTTCTTGAGTTTCCTTTCTAAATTTATACTCCTTTATTCATCTATATTCTTTTCAAGGAATTTGAAGACTGTATTGTTCTTTTCCTAAACAAAAGTAGACTGGAGTGTAACTGTAATTCTTTACCTTATAAGAAGACTCTTTTAGGAATGGATAAAATTTATTCTCTTTTAAGGAAAGGTCATAAACTGAAATCTAAGTCTCCTAGAAAAAGAGTAAGATAATTATTATTTTATCTGCTATATTGCTGGCATATCTTATAAGTTATATAGAATTTTTTGTCTTCAGAAACTTCTATTTTTCTAGTGTCAACATTTTAAGTGTTTTCTATTTGTGCAAGATAACAATATACAAAATGTCTCAAAAGGACTCCGTTCAGGCTCCTTCCATCTCTTGAGTATTGTTTTTGAACACTAGCTATTCAAGTGTACACACACAAAGTTAGGAAACCTACACAGAGTCTCTCTCTCTTTCTCTCTCTCTCTCTCACTTCCCTTTGACTGTTCTGAAAATGGTCAGAACAGGATCATAATGCACAAATCTTTCTCTGAATGTTTCCTTATGTTAGATCAGTTCCTTCTGAGTTCTGTGCTTGCCAATGCTAAGTTTCCTGCCAGGGCAGTAGTCTATTTTTAACATTTTGGGGGCTTAGTCTTCGTTCCAAATCTAACATGCATATTCTGTGGAGTGAAAGAGAGAAAGCTGACTGGATGCACTTAGAAATCAGGATCGTCAGGATTTGCAATGTCTGTAGAATCAAGGATTTGAATGAGAAAGACCAATTAGAATACTTAAAAGATCATTTGTCTCCACTTTAATCTTCATGTATTTTTTACTCATCATTTTCTTTGACTAAAATTATTAGAATCTTTGTCATATTCATCTCAAGGCCAAATGGGAACAGTAGTGTTCATTTTATATTTTCAATATTTTGGAGCATTGTAACATGTCATACTAGATTAGAAGTGGTAGACGATGTTTTAATAGACAAGAGTTTTAGTTTGTGGTATATTCAGCATCATATCATCTCAGTGTCATTTCTTTGACTAATTCCGTATTTCATATACAAATGAAGACTGAAGGATTGATTTATTTCTGTTATTTAATAGCATTTGTTTAATTCAGAGATTAATATGTCATCTTCAATCCTGAAACAGAGGCCCTCTGAAACATCAGACCCAAAAAATTGGACACGGCCTATTAGCCCAAAAGAACATGTTGCCAATTATCTCCATATTTATTTAAATATTTAGCTCTAAAGGAAGCAATCATTCCTTTATACTTCTTTAAATTTAGTATTGACATTTTTATTTTGGGAAAGGAGGTCTTTTTTTTTTTTTAAACATGGATACAGGAAAAGAAAACTCTCCAATAAAAATATTGTCTAAAAAGTTTGTTTTGTCTGCATGATTTACTAAATATGTACAATTCAATTCACAGCGAAGGTAACAAAGATTCAAACAGCCAACATCACAAATGTCTCAAGTTCTAAAAAAAAAAAATCACTGTGCACAGTTTAACAATTTAATTGAATAAAAACCAAAGCTAAGCCTTCAGTCTGAATCTTTTTCCTGATGGGCACAAGCCATGTATTTTCTTTATCTTTGTTACACGATGCATATTTCAGTGACTAAACGCCCCTCCCCATTTTAGTATATTAGGTTATGTCAGTACATACTTAAGGGAGGCCATAAATTGCCTCTTTGTACACCTATATGATTTGTGATGTGTTCACATATATGTCATAATATTTATTAATATGTAAAATGATCAGATGAGTCACTTGTGATTTCTTTTATGCCTTGAAATGTAGGAATGTTTTGTTGTGTGTATAAATTTTTTTTAAAAATTATGGGAGTACCATTTAAAGTGATAATAATTTGACCAGTATCCCCTTGATATAAGATGTCTAGAAAGAACTATTCTGCACTTGGAATATAGAGATTTCACATCTCTACCCAATTTAGGTTTGTAAAGTTTGCTATTATATGAATCTGAATGTTGTGGTCATTCTGATATAATGTTCTAGTGAATGAACCAGTTAATCATTAGAAACAAATGTCATTGAATACAGAATAGTTGAGTTACAGTTAAGGAGGGAGCCATAACTTTGGCTAACCCTATAAAATCTATAATAAGGTTGTTTTCACATATATATTTTTTTCCCACGTAAATTCTTTGGTGTTTTTCCCCCTTCTTTTTTTAGTGCT